>NW_024466715.1:0-22075 GCF_017591425.1 Ochotona curzoniae
TCTACTTGCCCTCCACAGGACACCATTCAGTCATGGGTTTGTTTGGACTCATCTTTATCCCTCAACCCCTTAACCTATCCCTACAACATTTAAGCCTGAATCTCTTTTTGAAATGGGTTCTTTGAAAACAGGCATGTGTAAAGATAGGAAATTGTTTCAGTGGCAAGATTTTTTTCATCTTCTGGAAACTCATCTTAGAAGATAAACATATTACATATTGCCTTTACCTAAACCAAGATTATTTCCTCATCCTTAATATATTTTAAACATTCATCTGAAATGGCACAGGAGGAGGAGGGGATGAATAGGATAAATGTGTAATTTACATACATTATTTCAAAGATTCTCCTAAAGGTGGAACAAAATGCTAATGATAAAGATAGGCAGACTTCATATATTGGATTATAAATCCTGTATTTCTAAGGGTGTAAGAGCACAAACTTCAGGATTCTCTTAGATTCTTGTGTCCTATGGTACTTGTAAATATAGTCATGCATTGCTTGAAGATGGAACTTGCTCTGTAAAATGGGTATTAGGGATTTGTAAAGATATAGACTGTGCTTATACAATCTAAGGTGACTGCAGTGTCATTTAGTGATGCAGTCTTGTAGACCCGCTCCTGTATATAAGCTTGATCATTGGTCCAGACATTGGCATACAGCATCTTGACGGTATTGGCTATCACTAAATATATTTGAACGGTTGCTTTGTGTCAGGAACCACACTAACTTCAAAAAGCTTACAGAAAAATCAAATTGGGAATTTAAATGATGGGACAAGCATTTGGCATCAAGATGTCTGTACCCCCTTAGAATGACTGAGTTCAAAACTCACCTCTGGCTCCTGGCTGTGTGCATCCTACATCTCAGCAGGAGATGCCTCAGATGCTTAGGTCCTGGCCAGCCAGTTAGGAGACCTGGAATGAGCTGCAAGCTTTGCCTGTGGCCTGGCCCAGACCTTGCCATGGGCAACAGCAGCTCTGCCTTTTTCGGTTAAACAAATATATTTTAAAAATTCAAAAAATGATCTGTAATTTTTTTTAAAATCAGTGTAATTGTAGTACAGAAAATTTTGAGATACATGCTGAAGTTTTTTTCTGCTATACATTTCCCATGAGCTTTCCCTGGATGCTTTGTGTATGTACTGACTATGGTAATGACCTTAGCGTTGAGGATCAAATAGGCAATCCGATTGTTGAATCTAACCATGATTCTTGAGAGGCTGAGCCTGTTCCTGTGCTCACTCTTCCATCATCTTCTGTGTGGAGGATGTGTCTGTGCCTGGGATCCATGTGCCTCGCCTCTGCTCTAGTCTTGCTTCTGCAGCTACTGATAGCCTAAAGAATGTGGTCACTTGTAACTTTCGTCTTTAGTGATTGTCCATGTAACAGCCAAAAGAATGAGTCTTTTAACATGGAGATGTTAGTCATGCAAATATTTGAATGTTTGGATATTTCATCTAGATGTCATTGAAAAATAAACAATGGGACTCAGTCCTCTCCGTTGTTTGACATTATTCAAAACTGTTTTTACATCTGAAGCTGTTCATAAGTTGAGGATATTTTTAGAATGGTAAATAATCAAAGTTCATTTTATTCAGGTTCATCATAATGGCTCTCTAAAGGTGAACACCACTGCACATTTTAAAGTTGTTTTTCTGAGAACATTTGATGTATTCTGAGGGACCATCATTGCAGGAATGGCAAAGCAATCCTGTGAATCTCGTATTTTCTGACCATCTCATTCCTTATCCTAATATGGTATGGAGCCAGACTGCAATTACACTTTCACAATTACTTTATTATGTGGGCTGAAATATACTCCTAGAGCTCTTATTACCTTTTCCATACACCATTTGAACAGATCTGCTGAAGGCTGTCAGCAGCGCTTCCTCGGGACAATCACCCATTCTTAGCGGGCTGTGTTTAAATTCAGAATACCCCAGATAGAAAGCACCTCTCTTGTTGCTGGTGCATTTTTAATGTTTGGGTATTTATAATAATTCAAAGGATTTCATTATTACAGCTTGTGGAATTAAATCCGTGTGTTTTAGGATATTGGATATTTATTTGTGATCTTTGCCAAAGGGAAAAAACAGTGAAAAAAAATCTCACTATCTTAGTTGTACATGTTTGTGTCCGAATCAACCTCAGAATTATGATGTCACCTGGTGTTAGAGTTCCTTTTTCCTGAAAGATTGTTTAAGGTTTTCCTCGCTCAACTAATTCACTCAAAAGCTCTTCTATTCTCCATAATTGCATTTTCGGGGGGGGGGGGGAGTGGAACTCCACTTTGTGTCTTTTAATAGAAATTGGAATGCCATATATTGAAATGTGGAATACATTTACATTAAATAACAAAATCAAGAAGCTTTCTTTGACATTGCAAAAGAGAAATATTCTCTCTCTTTTTTTTTTTTTTGAAAAATCCATTTCTTAAGGACTTTGAAAGTTTTCCAAAAAGAGATTTGGTTGATTTCTGAGAGCCATATGGTATAAACGTTTATCTTCCTTATGGGATTTTTTTCTTTACCATTTTATTTCACTCCCAAATTTTATTTACAACTGAACAATCACATATTAGACTAGTCTTTATAAATGTAGGCCATTTTAACTAAAATAATAAGAATAGCTAAAGTATAATCACCTTACATATTTCCTACTACTAAATGGCAACATAGAATTACTGCTTCCTCTTTGAAAACCTAAATGTGATTCAAACATTAATATGCTATAATTAGGCTTATTCCTGTACATCTATAATGTTAGATACTTAGACAACTGATGGTGTAAGCTTTTTACCCTAGAAAGCTTAAATGAATCAACATACTTGCTTGAAATAATAGTTATTAATTTATGTGGAGACAAACAGTTTGGTGTCAGTTCTTAAGATAACCTCTTAGGTGTTTTTGATGGCTTATGATGACAGTGAAGTCAATTCATTTAGCGGTCTTGTTTGTAACTTGATGTGGTATTAAGAGGACAAATATGGAGCCACAGGAGTAGGTGTCAGATATAGAACTAACTCACATTGTATGGAGCAGGTTAGTCACTCTTTATTTCTAAAATGAGGGTCTCCAAGAAACAAGGGGTGTTCATTGGTTTGTTATGTAGCTAAGTAAGTAAACTTCATAATGTCAAGAGTAGTGAACTTTATCTTGTCTGAAAGCTGAAAGCAACAAGACACTGCATTCAAAACTTATTTATTATATAGCACAAAGACAGCATAGCATCCAGCATTACACAAGCACTAAAATGTATAAAGCACAGCCAAGCAGGATTCCAAGAAGTAAAACTTAGCTTCTGAATTTGGTTGTAACATCTTCACCGTTAACATCTTTGTAGAAAACTGCGCCTTGGGGACTGAGGTACACCAGAACCATTTTTGGGTTGATCTGGTGGAAGTGGTAAATGACCATTTTCCCTATGTTTCCTTGGACTGATTGGGCAAGTCAAAAAGCATTTGGGAATCAGAGATCAAGAGGCTGTTCCAGGACAAAGATAGCTGGAGGTCCCAGAGGGCTGATAAAGCATCCTAAGATTTAGCAGGACCAGGAGGAGCAAGCCAAGCAACCAGATCCAGGCATCTTCTTAGAACATGTTCCTGCTCTGCTCACAGATTTATTAGCATCATTACTAGGATGCCTGCATTGGCTGTTGATCAGGCAGCTTGAAAGGCCCTGTTTTAAGTGGAGTGTGTGCAGGCTTCCAAAATGCACCTGCCTTCTATTAGTCTGCTCTATCTTTCACACTTAAAATATCATCAGGATCCAACGACCCTGAGTTTTCAACTTTAAACTTAAGTAAAAAAAAAAAAACTATTCTATTTGAAAAAAATTCAAAAGGTATAGACATAATAGCATAAAGCAAAAAATGTATTCTTACTGCTGGGTTTTCAGTGAGTTTTTGGCCTTTTTGGGTCACATGTGCAAGTGAGTTCTCTAGCGTTTCTGATATTGTACTTGAAGGAATTAATATGTCAGTTCCTTAGAAACAATTTCAGAAGGTGTGAAAGGGTGTCTTTCACAGTTACCCTGCCATCCCTGAGTTTATCATGCAGCTGGTCCTGGCCACTGATGCCCCTTTGGACACCCAGTAGGTTATTTTGCTTAAGCGTTCCCATAGTTATCCTTTTTGTTTTTGACGTCAACTCATTATTGCTCTCACATTTTTGTATCTGTACTGGCTACTTCACATTTCACTCACTGTTCCCTCTGACCAGATACTGTATACATAATTTATCTCAAAATATGAAAAGTTTAGGAAAAATGATCATTTATCTCAGTTATGGCAACACTTTGGTCATAATTAAGGGACTCACCATGAGAAATTAGAAAATAACAATGTTCTTTCTTGAACTGGTTTGACCATCACTTATTGAAGTAATACCAAAGACATCTTTATGTTTATAATAACATGGAAACCAAATATTAACAAAATACATTCTTACCATATAATTTTGAAAAAAATATTAAACTTATCCATTAGCTTATTTTCAACTCCCAAGAAGACATTGAAATTTTCCCAGATCATTCAATAGACTTACTCAGACAAGACAAAAGCATTGTTCACTCACCTGCTCTTGAGTTATCCGTGCTGTAGAGATGGATTTTGTCCAGTAGCTTTGGTGAAGAATGTGCAATAAATGACACAAAGGATCCTATTCATGAAGGAAGTAGAGGAATTAGAGGAAGCCATGGGTGAGTGTATTTACTTTTGGGAGTGTCAGTTGACCATCTGGAAAATGGAAATAATGGTAGCATGTATATCATGTATAGGATTTCTGAAGGAGGATTAAGTGGCAAAGATTGCATGAGGTCCCATCCAGGTTGCCTGGAGCATCAGTGTCTAGTGAACATTTACTGCAGCAAGTGCTGCAAGACCACTCTACCTGGAACAAACCCTTCAAATTGAGACTGGCTCTCTATAAATTTTAACTCTTGAAATTCATCAGGGAGGGTTGCTGGGAGACTCTCACACTGGTGTGGAAGCCACTAACTCTGTAAAAGTGCACAGTCACAAGTCTGGTTAGGCCATCGCCTCAGAGCAGTGGTCAGCACATTCCAAGGGATCACAGCACATCAGGGACACGCAACCTGCAGGAGCCACCAGAATTCCTGATTAGATGGACCTCACAAATGTTCATGGGCAGCTTCAGCTACTTATGAGCTGAAGTATTGTCTATGGTTGGCCATTATGAAATGTGCCTGTTGCCTGGTAATGCTGTCTGGCCTGAATTCTTTTGGGCACCTACTCAGAATGATGTATCACATCAGTAAACTCACCATGACTTAGGGCTCAACAGGAACATGATAATGAACATCCAACCCAAGATACCTTTAGAGTTTTGTCTATAAATACAGCATTTGAGTACAGGATCAGAAAGACCGGGACATAATGTGAGTCATCTTTGAACCTTCTCCCAAATTTCTTGACCATTTTATTATGACCATTGTGGATGAAGCAGCAGTCCAGTTGCCTTTGTTATGGGATTCCAGCTTGGGTTTTAATCTTTTAATCTACATTGTGTACTCTCAATTTTTGTGTTTGTATTTTAAAAGCAGTTTGTAAAATATTACAAGATAATCTGGCTTGCTTTGAACATGGCGTCATTACTTTGTGTTCCAGAAAACAAGAGACAATTCACTTTCAAATTGGAAATATATGTTGGCTGAACTGATTCAAACCTTGAGCCTTGCTGTGCAATTAGTTAAAAAGTAAATTGTCACAGCGCAAAGAAGTTAAGGTGCATTGGTAATTCCCTGTGTGTTGGAAATTGGGCAAAGCTCATCAAATAGCCACTAATATTCTTAGGAGTGCTAATGGGTATTAGAAAATTAAACTAATCAATGTCACTTTTGAAACCATGTTAGTCTATTTCACCAGGTGATAATGAGAATGTGAAAAAGATATTATCATTGCACTTATGCTTTTATTAGTAGTTTGATAAGGAGCAATTATCCCTTAATTATAGTTTTCAATATCCTTACAGATTTCAGGGCATTTGTACCTACATTTGAAATAGATCTCAGTGCTGTAAGGGAAGGGCATGTGGATATCCATTTGCAACAAAGAAGACTGAGGTTCATGCTGTGGTTTCAGTGAATTATTTAAAATTATGGGCTCTGCAAGTGATAGAAAGACAGCTATGCTAGATGAGTGAGCTGGAACAAATACCTTTCCACAGTGCATTCCACTGTCTCTCACTTCTGAATCCTTGAAGCCATTGATATTCCCAACATGCCTGCCTTGAATGCTTGTTTAAATCATTGGCTCCTTGAGGGTTTCCAGCCATGCTAAATGATTTCGCCTTCAGCCTTATTTTAAAAGAATATTTATTTATCATAATTGCTAAAATGATGATGATGATGACAATGACAAAGATGATACCGATGGTTTGGGAAGCAGAGAGACAAAGAAAGCTAGTCACCCCGCTGGTTCACTAAACAATTGCATATCATGCCACCGAGTTCCCCTCCATTCTCCTCACTGTGGGTTGGCAAGAACTCAATTACTTGAGCGATCACCCTTACCAGGCATCTGTTTTGGCAGGAAGATGTAGATGGGAGCTGGTGCCAGGATTTGACCATGAATACCCCATGTGGGACATGGTTGTCTGTCAGGCTGAACAGTGGATTCCTATTATTATTATTAATAATTATTTTAGTATGATTTTTCTATTGGAAGTTGCTTTTATTTTTAAGGTTTATTTATTTGTTGTAGGGCAAGAGTGACGAGGATGAGGAAACAGGGAGGCACATTGTTCAATCCCCAAATGGCCTCAGTAAGAACTCTGTTCTTTAGTCAAAGGTGCTAAAACCTGAAGCATATCACAAGTTCTCCTGTCTCACCACTCATGCCACTTGCTGATCTGAAATGTTAAGCCTTGGAGGATAATCTTTGAAACTCAGTTGTGAATATTACTTACAATGATAACAATAAACACAATAATTAAAACCTCAATTAGTAGTACAAATTCTTCAACCTCAATAGTAAGATAAATGCTTTATTATGATTATGTTGTACTATAGTATGTTACACTACAATAGTATGCTGTTATACTGTTACAACTTACATTTGAATTATATATTATATCATATAATAATTCATTTGTGTGTTTATAAATACTACTAATATATTTGTTATGATTTAAATAATTTAGAAATAAGCAAAATTAAAAGTCTAAAGCATTATCACTCTCCCTCTAATTCCTTCTCCAAATGCTCTCTGTTGCTGCGGCTATTGCTTCATTCTTTTTGTTATTTTTACTTAACTTGAGTATATATGTTATTAGAGATACCCTTAATGTAGATTATTACAGAACCTGCAAAACACGTGGTATTTTATCCAGATAAGAATCATGCTATATGTCATATTCTTCTCATTTATGGTAACTTTTTAGTAAGTAATAATTCAATGTTGTTTCTGCCTTCACAAAATATTGCTCTTTTGATATCCTGATTTGTTAGTGAATATTTGTCTTGTGTAATGCGACGGGCCAGTGGGTACATGCAAATGATTTGAAATTCCCTGCAGGAAACCTTGTTATTGGCAGTTACCAACATGCCAATAAAAGTTGATCTAGTCTAGAATTAATTCCTGCTGGTTTATTTTTAAAAGGTTGAATTATTATGGGGAAAATGATCATTTATAGCTTACCAGTTAAGTTACCAGTAACTGTAAGTGCTTAATTAAGATCTTCTGGGTGCAAATGAATATGAGCCAAAAAGTTTGTACTGTATGGGAGAAGTAGACTTCAGGCACCTTTTCTAAATAGGCGTTTCCCTTAAGATGCAGGTATAAAGATAGCTGCAAATATTTAGTTATTTTACTGGATTGAGAACATTTTAATACTTATATGACTTGATCCAAGAATTTTTATAGTAGCCAAAATATTCCAAATAAAAGTAATGCACTCAGCACTTAGAATTTGTCTGGACATAGTGATCATTCAATCGATATTAAACTGTGCTTGGTTCCATTGGAAACAGAGGACAGACATAGTTTGTTCAAGGACTTCACCATCCTCTAGATGTGTTCTTTTTTAAAATATTGATTTATTTTTATTGAAAGGTGGATATACAGAGAAGAGGAGAGACAGAGGAAGATCTTCCATCCTATGGTTCACTCCCCAAGTGAACACAGTGGCTGGAGCTGAGCCCATCCAAAGCCAGGAGCCCAGGAGCCCTTCCGAATCTCCCACACGGGTACAGGGTCCCAAGGATTTGGGCCGTCCTAGATGGATGGATGGGAAGCAGGACTGTCAGGATTAGAACCGGTGACCATTTGGGATCATGAGCGTGCAAGACGAGGACTTTAGCCACTACGCTATCATGCTGGGCCCTAGATGTGTTCTCATATGCTGTTTCTCAGTGGTTCTTATGAGAATGAGCACTACTGTAGAGAAATGAAGATTGGGCATAACAAACAACCCACAACCAGTAAGTGAGGAAGTCAGAATTGAAAGGAGGTTCTCACCTCAGAGTCTGTGTGTGTAGGAAGTATACAAAACTCTCAGCTACAGTAGCTCTACCATAACCTCATTCTATGCCCATAGAGAACGTACTAATAGAACTGTCAGTTTTTCTCGTTCTACTCCACTAGAGTCTCAGATTACACTTTCAGACATTTGCTACTTGGGTTCATCTTTTTGTCAGTCCTGTATGGCATTGTTTCCCCCTGTACTTTCATACACTATAATTTACATAAGAATACCATGTATTCTGTTCTAGGCATAGGGGATTAAAGGATGCAGTCAACATGCAGAAAGGGTCGTAGTCTGATATGTAAGCATACATCACAATATATCTTGGAAGGTGCTTAGGTAAGATGGCATGCAAGCAGTGTAAAACAGCACCCTCACATGGCTTGGATTGTTTAAAAAGTTTTACTTAAGAGGAAGGGATAGAGAAAATGAGAGCATCAGTAAAAATTAACCAGCAGAAAAGTGGTAAACTTTTCCCATGTCAGTAGATCAGAATAGTTCTGGAAGTAGGTGTGAATCCTTAGGAACCTTTGAATTGCTTCTTGGAGGTTGTCTGCTAGAACACGAGAGATGGGATAATGTGGAGCTAGACTCTTTCTTCATGAGTTAAGGCATTTGGAAGTGGATTGCTAATATCCATAACAAATCATTCAGAGGTTTATTGCGTACATGAGATGCCAGTTGTAGAATTTAGAGAGATTACTTTGGCTTCTGTTATGATTTGTGAGTTTGGGATAGAAATCAGGATAACCAGTTAGAAATCCTAGCCATGAACTAGGATTGCTATTCAGATCTCCCACATGGGTAGCAAGAGCCCCAACATTTGTATTGTCATCTGCCACCTTCTCGCGTGCATCAGTAAGAAACTGCTTTGGATGCCTGAGTATCCAGTAATAGAACTGGCACTCTCATTTGAGATAACAATGCCACAGTGGTTTCTCAACTCACTGTTCTGTAGAATTAGTCCCAAACTCACTGATCTTGGTGAATATGTGGGGAGAAAAGGGTGGAATCACTGATATAGCAGGGAAGAGATTAATGGAATGATTTCTGATGTTTGTAGGAGGGAAGATCAGATGTGGGTCATTAGTTGGATTCCAGTCATTGAGAAAGAAAATCATTTCCAATATAACAATTTTTAATGATAAACACATAGCAGGAATGTAGGAAGCTATAAGTAGATACTCTACATGGATTACTACAGTGATCTTTTAAAATTTATTTTTTATTGGAAAGGCTGATTTACAGACAGAAGGAGATACAAAGAGGAAGATCTTCTGTCCACTGGTTCACCCTGGCTGCAACGGCCAGCGCTGAGCTGATTTTAAGTCAGGAGCTAGAAGCTTTTTCTGGGTCTTCCATATGAGTGCAGGGTCCCAAGGCTTTGGTTCATCCTCTACTGCTTTCGCAGAAATAAGCAGGAAACTAGAAGGTGAGTGGAACAGCCAGGACATGAACCAGTGTACATAATGGATCCGGGTAATTTGAATGTAAGGATTGAGGCCCTGAGCCATTGTGCCCGGTCCCACAAAGTTTTTTTTTTTTAATAATAATTATAATCTCATGAGACTTGTGCTGCTCTGGACTGCATTTTATATATGAGAAAATGGTTGTTTGCCTGTTGAGTTCAGAATAACTCTAATATCTGCCTGGTTGTGTATTTCAATGAGAGCTTCTTGGGGATGAATCCTAACTGATCAGGAATGGAATCCTGGGATAGACCAAATCTGAAGAAGTAAGTAAAGGCAGAAACCCTGCAAAGGAAATAGAAAGGAACTAGCAGAGAGAACCAAAATAGAGTGGTGTCCTGGACGCCTTGGGAGTGTGTCATCAACAGGGACTATTATTATAACATAAGGACTGAAAGATAGCCATGGAATTTGCTAATGCAAACATCACGGTCTCCTTGTTGAAAATAGTTTTGTTGAGTGCTGAGGCTTTTAGTCACACAGTGGATAGCTCTTTGTGTATTTGAGATGATAAGGAAAAGTGAGCAGTAGACAGGGAAAGCATTACTTCAGTGGTTATTTCTGGATAGGAGAGACTGAGCAGATTTACATGTGAAGGATCAATGTCACTAGAGAAGGAACAAATAGAGTAACCCATGTTGGTGGAGACAACCTCAGAACCCCTTGGGAATGGAACGGGGCTGCCCTCATTAAGGTGAATGCCTGGCAACTATGGGGTGGTGAGGAAAATAAGAACAGATGTTAAGGCAGACTGATTTGCAGTATGGGTTTTGAAGACCCTTTTCAAACCACTGTACATGGTTATGCTGTGATGTAAGGACTGGAAGTACGGGCTCAGAGTAATGAGATGCAGTTGATTAGTGACCTTGAAGAGATGGAATTGGAGCAGGTGCTGTAAGATGAGGAATAAAAAGCAAACAAAGAACAAAAATAAAATAGTGTGAGGAGTGTTTAGAACCCAGCTGTAGGAAGGAACTGTTGACACTTGAGGTCTTCTCTGAAGAACCCTTTTCCCCAGCATCCTGGATTGCTCCTTTTTCTGGAGATGGTGATATCAGTAACATCTGTAACACTGTTTGGTTTGCGTTTGGAAACACACAAACAATACATGGATACATGAGGTGCATCATGCCTATCTCCTGATGTTAGGTGATGTCTGGTCATGTGATGAGATTAATGGGAGGGCTCCTAGATTTAAGTAAAACTTACAGCATTACAGGGCTATTTGTGTGTAGAATTTAATTCAATTCAGTTATCTCACCAAGATTTTCCAGACTCTGTAGGCAAAGATGTGTTTTTTTATGAAACTACTAATAGTTGTGCTAGAGACAAGCTTTCTATGTCAAAGAAATTAAAACATTACCACATTCAATATTCTCCTCACTGAGACACTATGTACTAACTTAATAAAGGCTCTGAGAAGATCTTTATCATTACCACTTTTTATTTTGCGTATTCCAGTAGAGCATAAAAAACTGATTAAGTACCTGACCATAGGAAATTACACACACCCAATCTCATTAATTGTCAGCGTATTGAGACTGGTGGGGAATTCAGCCAGAGTGGCCATCACTGGAGAATGCTCTCAAAGGAACCCTAGATCACCAGGGTGGATGGTAGGGTGAACTTAAAGGATTTCCAATTTAATGATTCTCGCTTCTCTCAGGCTTACATGTTTGCCTTGATTTAACCTGTAATTTTTTGTTTGGTTGTTTGTTATTTTTTGAACCTGTCATTGATACTGTCTCAACCCAGATGTTTCGAAGAAGGGAACTTGCATTATTTTTAACATATTGCTTACCCAATACTATGTCAATTAATTCCATAATGTTGTATATTGATACTGAGGCCTTGTTGGGGCTTTTAACTGACCGGATCTTTACTCTGTTAGACCTATCTTCAGACCATAGAAGGTCTCCCCAAGAGGCCACTGGACTTATCTGGACAATAAGACGCTGAACTTTATGCTAGGCATGTGTTTGCAAGCAATGAATCTCAACTGAACTTGAACTATGGTTATGTAACAAGGTGGAGGAATCCACCATGGGGGGAGGGGTATGGGAGGGGTGGGGGGAATCCCCAGCGCCTATAAAACTGTACTACATAATACAATGTAAGCAACAATAAAAAAAAAAAAAAGTGAATGGTATTCCATGGAAGTTACTGAAAATGGGAAGGCACTTCCAGTGCACACCACTGTAAAATGGGAGCCAGTTGAAGGACCTGACAGAACTCTGCACGCATCATCTAGACAGCTGAAGAACTCGAAGAGTTCACTGGGATGATTCTCAACCAAGTGATCTTGAACCATTACCCTGTGGAGAGCAAGTTGACTAAAACATAATGATTATTGCATGCAGCATTAAATACTTACACTATTTAATCATATATCCTGACTACATTCTCTGTGTCAGGAATGTACATGTTTATGTCAGAATCACATATCCAACCTCATATCTCATATGCTATACCCTAGATACATATACCACGTGTATGATCAGCATGAAGCTCTCAGCAGGCTTTTTCATTATGAGTCAAAAGGGAATTCAGTTATATTATGATTTTGTTTTCCAGGCATGGTGCTGTGGCACAGGACACTAAGTCACTGAGTGTGGCTCTGGCATCCTATATGAATATGGGTTCAAATCTAGGTTGCTCTACATGTGATCCATGTTCCTGTTAATGGGCAGGCAGCAAAAGATGGAGAAGAAAGTTCATGTGTTTAGGTTCCCGTCACCCCTGTTAAAGGCCTAGATAAAGCCCCTGCCTTCTGGCTTTGGCCTGGCTCAGTTCTGGCCTTGAGGCCATTGGAGGAGTGGTTGGAAGATCTCTCTCACACTCTTTTTCTCCTTTCTGCAGCTGTGATTCTTAAATAAATGAATAAATCTCTAAAAAAAATTCTTGATTTTGATTTTCAATGTTTCATGAAACACAGTATTTGTTATATCTAAATAAACTTGGATGCTGATGTAGTTTATAATCTGTTTAGGTCTTTATAAGTGTCCTGTTGCAAAAATTGCAAATAATACTAAGATCTGTATTCATTTTAGTAAATAAAAGGTCATTAGTATGAACTGTAAGTGGTAGCTGCTAAAACAGTGTGTAATCATGTCACTGTGCAGGGGTACCAAATGTCATCAGTTTGTTTTGATTTGCAAGCGGTGATGCATTGTCTGTGAATACTCCAGCTTTTCTTACACCACAGCTACCTCATTTGCCAAATATGGGAATGATGCTTTGTTCATGTTAATTGAAAATGACGTCCTTATTCATCATATGCAATTTTTTCGTCATTAAAATTCTGTTCAAAGCCTATGCAACTAAGGGGAATAGCTGAGTAATACCCGGGGCTTGTTCCTCTATTGTTATCAGCCTTCTGTTTCATTCCCCTGACATAAACAGAAACAGAAGAATGATGCCAAACTTTGCCTCTGATTCTGCACCCACAGTATAAGGTTGAGGCTACCACAGTTGTGATTTAGACATATTTGGGCCTGACTCATCGAGACAAATGCCTGAAGTCTTTCATTTTACTTGGAGATTGAAACACTCAGATGGAGATAGAAATTTGAAATACAAATATTGGTCATAAATTTTCCTTATATTATTCCTTTTATCTGCATAAATTTAAAACATATAATGATATAATTGAGGAGAATGGAAAGATGAACTTTTGAAAGATACTTTTAAAATACACGTCTGAGTTGAAATTACACCACTAATCATTCGTCACACAAATTAAGAATCAGCCACAGGCTGTGTCTGTTTAATGTCTTATTTTTCCCTGTGACCTTCTGAAAAGTAGTGAAAAAAACACATTAAAATAATTTATATGAGATGCCAAAATAGTGTTTATTTTTTTATAATAAAGGTTTCCATCCCTTTGATTAAATTTATGTTTATATTTGACACTTTCTGGAGATACATAAATTCACGTGACAGTGGGAGTCCACACACTCACAGTACCCAGGGCCAGGTTGAGTTGAATTCGGACACACGACATAAATAAAAGTGGTTTTATGTTTCACCTTCATCTGGTAGGTGAGCTCTCCACCTTTTCTTGTGAAACATAATCGGTTGTGACATGGCAAAATTAGATCCTGGCTGTTTATTATCTTCTGAAATCAAACCCCATAACTGGGAAAGCATGTGGTAGGTCTGCTGGGGCAGCTTGCATGTAGAAACAGAAGGGGCTTGCAGGTTGGTAAGCTCAAGGTGATTTTCTCCAACATCACGAGCATTTTCATTAATTACCCTGAAAGACTGAGTAAATTATTATTTGAATACTTTATGGCGTTACATGTTAACATTTCAAGGACAAAGTGCTGTACTTGGCTTTTCAACAATGCTTCATCTGTCAGAATCTATCTGGGAAATTTATGTGGTTTGCTACTAAGTAAAGGAGGGACAGACTGGGAGTCCTATGAATTATAAGGAGACACCGGAGTCAGATGGGATCTATCTCCTAGTAAAAGGAATATTTATTAGTATCTAATTTCAAGCTAGAATTAATAAAATTAATGGCAAATTGGATTAGTGGGATTTCCTCCAAACACACAGGGGACAAAATTTGATTTTTTTGGAGGATGTTCTTCTGTTATGCGTCTGAAACCTTTGGCAAAGCCAAAAGGCTAAGCAAATGCCTTCAAATCAAAAACAACAGAATGCAGGGCAATGCTGTGGCCCCAGCTGCAGCCTGCGTGCCGTGCTTCACGGACTGTGGATGTGCTTGCTCTGGTTTATGTTTACAGATCAAGAAGTGTTTTGGCTTAGATATTGACATCTCTAGAAATATATATTTCCTTTTCAAAGCCTCCTTCAGCCTGCAGAAAGTCTTGCATGCTGGGTTTGACAAAGTCTGTTTAAATGCATAGGCTGTTTAGTTGATCTTGGTGACCAATAACAAGCCTCCATTTACAGATATAATCTTTCTTTCTCCATAAGGGCACTCAACCTTTTACTAACTTCATCCTACCATCAGTAGATTAGATTAAATCCCCATTTACTGCATTATATTAATATTTTCAATGGCACACTAATCCAAGAAATAAATGTGTCAGTTTCTATGGCTACATTGTAATGGGCACAGCCATCAAAGAGTGCCTTAAGGCCACATAAAAGACTTAATGTACAGATTGAATAGAAGCACATTATTTATTACGAAGCTATCAAGCCAAGAAATTTAGCAATCTCATTTTTTTAGATTCGCTCATTTGACCTGGGCCAATTTGCCTGACTGATGATATTGGATATTTAGTATCACAATGTTTTTTCAGTTTCAGGAATAAAGTGTGCACACTAATTCGATTCAGAACAGTTTGTGGACCTGAATGGTTTTCTATCCTGAGATGTTCATAGGTAACTTCCTTTTTTAGTTTTAGTCACTTCAAACTTGGGTGGCACTAACCAATAGGACTATTTAATAGAAGTAGTGACAGAGAAGAGGAAACAAACCATGAGCTGGCTTTTTCCCTTGAGTATGAATGGACTTAGGGGTGGACAGAAGTGGAGATGGAGGTGAAGAGTGAGAGGATTGTGCTTCCATGGACCAAACACCCAAGAGTCAGATGAGGCTTTCTGCTTTCTCTGTAGGTTTGGGTGGGGTGATTGGCTTAAACCTGAACATTTGGAGTAAGAGTTTCAGATGAACAGACATTTGCAAAGAATCTGATCTCTCCCTCTCTAAGCCTCATATCCTCCCTTCCCTTTCCACAAAAATGAGAAAAATCCTGGGACTGTTTGCTACCCAGCAAGCTGCCAACACATAGCCAAGTGGACACCTGCCTTCAGGGTATTAAGCTTTGAACCAAAACTGAAATTCAAAATGACAATTTCAGATCAGTGATTAGGCATCATATGATTAGCAAAAAAATGTGTTTGTGTGCATTCACTTTTTCTTAAAAAGAAATGCAGATGAAACAATTATTTAAAAGTTGAACGCAGCTTGTGGTTGGTTAGTAGATAAAATTGTGCTATTAGACTCTGACTAAGTTATTGTTCCTTTGTTTGGTGAACTGAACGTAAAATTCAAAGAGAATGCTTTTCTTAAAATTGGGTAACAGAATCTCTCTCAGATCACAGGCTGTTTTTCACCAATGCTAAAGTGTAGGACCTGGAGGCTAGTGAAATTTTTTTGGACAGATGCATGGTTCCTATTGCTGTCTGTTTTTTGTATCTCTTTCTGTGGCTTGTTTCTTTATTATTGGTATAATTTATCGTTTAAGCAGGCATAGGATACAGAATTACTGCTACCGAACACTCCTGGATATACTTGACTACATTTTTACTCAGCATTACGTTTGGAAAATTGTCTTTTAGTTTGGGTTTCGGAAAGAGAATGTTTAAAATTCATGGATATTGTATTGTATTCTACAAATCTGTTGAAGCACAAAATAATTCCTTTCTAATATTTCTTTACTCTTCCTAAGTGAGCTACTAACAAAAAGTATAAACAGTACCACTGCCAAAAATGGACATTTCTAGAATTTCACATGTCAGTAAAACTGTAAAACAATGCAAGGAGCCAGTGTGAAGACAAGAGAGACTTAACAGAGCATCTCTCTGGCTTTAAATAAGCCTTCCCGATCTACTGAAGTCTTAAAATTTATGTTCTGGAAAAGTCTATTTCCAGTAAGCCAAAATAATCCTCATGACAACATTTCATCAGCATTAATGTTAGGGAGAAGTCAAAGATACTGAGAGTAGGTATCTGAAGTAGAGACTAGGCAGAGTTGTCACCTAAGAAATAGTTTAAAATAACCTGTATTTGCAAGAATTTGATATCCTTTTCATTTCATCAAAGAGTAATGCTTGTCCTACAGTTAAAAAGTGACCCATAGAGGCTTCTGTGGCTATTTCACAGCACAAATTCGTCCCTTCATTTTTCTAAGAAGTGAATTAAGGTGTCTTTATTCTTGAAGAAACATGTATCCTTATTTTTCCTTAGCCCTGCAGTATCTGGATTATATTTGACTAATGAAATCATAGTATACACACATATTTACTATATATATATATACATATATATACATATATATATGGTAAATGGAGTAAGCATTTTAGTAAGCACATTCTGTGGTGTGGTCATATGGAGAGTTATTTCAGCCAGTGTATAAAGAAACTTAATGTTTCCTAACATAATGTTTCTTTACAGCCTGGATATTTAAAAGATTGTATATACTGGGATTCCCTCAAGTACTGAGTATAGCATTATGATAAAATTTAACATTCCAATATCAACAAGTGCTCCCTGTACTAACAATATTTTGAAGTCCAAGTTTAAACAAAAGTGTTTTCTTTCATTTTATTTCTAGTCTGCTACCAAGGGTTCTTTATAGATTTAGAAAGGATAAATGTAAGGATTCTTTCAGTAAAAAACGTGCAAGGAAATTTCTGCAGCATTTTAGCCTCATGGTTTCTGAAAGAGTGAGTTACTGTCTCTCTCTCCCATGGTCATTAATAATGACTGATGTGCACGGCGCAGAGTTCACGTACATTATTGTCAGTAGCAGGGCTGGCAAGAGAATATTTATTGTAGAAGGAGGAGGGACAGAGAGACATGATGTTGAAACAGAAGACAAGACCAGAGTTCAATTGGGTTTTTTTTCTATTGAAATAAAATATAATCATTTTCTCTCTTTTCTTAGTAGAATTTATTTTGAAGTATTCTTGCTGCAAATATATTTTGTCTCCATAAATGTTCTTTGTGCTGCTGACTTAAAAACTGAAATAACAAGGCACTTATTTTATTTTTCTAGTAAACTGCTTTAATAGCCAAATATATTTGAATGACTATTATACTATTTTTAGAATTGGCATTGGGAGGTTCATTTTGAATGTTGGGGTCCCCTTCCCCCCCATGATGTTCAGGAGTCAAGAGCAAGGCCAAGACAGCTATCATTTACATAGCAATTAGAAATTTTGCTTAAGTAAATATTATAATGTGAGGAAGAAATTACAAAATATATTTATGAAGTCTTTCCTCCACTCTGTCCCTCACTTCCGTACCCTTTCTTCCTCTGCCCTTTCCCCCTTCTAATTTTAGCCTATTAACACAAACTCACTAGGAATTCCTTTCCTGGGTTGGTCTGTTGATTGTCCATGGAGGTACAAAGGCAAGTCTGTCCTTGGGCTTTCTCTGCCTGCCCACACGTCCCCACCCCCACCCACCTCCACAACAGCCCAGAAAAAGCCTGCTCAGTGAAAATACCTGACCCACTGTGAATTCATTCTAAAAAAAAGTGATGAAGGGCCAGTGTAGGGTGAAATGAAATTGGAGAAAAGTGAAGTTCTTGTCCTCTCTCATTTCAGGATAAAGGAAAGGAAGGAATGAGAGACACAGCTTCTGCCTCTGATTAATATACAGATAATTTACAACTGCAGACAATTAAAGATATATTAAAACAGAGCTTAAAAGCCATTCTGCCTCTTACCTTACCATGGTGTTTCTAACAAAGATACAATATAGAGGGCCTGGCACATGGAAGGCATTCTAATACTGGTTTCCTTTTCTTGCAAGAATCCACATCTTGTTCATTCCCCAGCTTGGAGCATTGTGCCCACTTCAAGAAGTCATTTAACAAATATGTATTTAGCTTGTGAAGATTCGAGATTGAAAACATATATGAGCATTAATTAATTAAAATTCATATCTATTAAATATGTTAGGATAGTTCTAGCAGTACAGTCATAATGTTTGCATGCAACCTAAGGAGATTCCACATCACAGTTTAGCACAGGAGACCCCTACATCCTGCCTTCCAGGCCTGTAGCTCCTTGACATTATGGGTTTCAATGGCCACACCAATTCATTGAAGAGTGATTTGTTAATTCCCAAATCTCCATGGAAGATTTTCTTTAAAAACAGTCTCTAAGGGTCCAGCGCGGTGGTTAAGGTCCTCGCCTTGCACGCCCGGGATCCCATATGGGCGCCGGTTCTATCCTGGCAGCCCCGCTTCCCATCCAGCTCCCTGCCTGTGGCCTGGGAAAGCAGTCGAGGACGGCCCAAAGCTTTGGGACCCTGCACCCGTGTGGGAGACTCGGAAGAGGCTCCTGGCTTCGGATTGGCATAGCATCGGCCATTGCGCTCACTTGGGGAGTGAATCATTGGATGGAAGATCTTCCTCTCTGTCTTTCCTCTCTATATATCCGCCTTTCCAATAAAAAAACAAACAAACAAACAAACAAAAAACAGTCTCTAAGTCAATGGTGATCTAGCTCAAATTTTAAAGAAAAAGAATGTAAGCTTTTTCCAAATTAAAAACATGTTACCCACATAAAGAAAAAAATCTTAGGAAACAAAATCAAACCAATATATAAATGTCACTAGTTATAATTCCATCACAGGGCATTAACAAGGTGAGACTGACTCCAAGCTAAAGGGATGCTACAATATCAGAAATGAACTAAGAGACAGAATAAATTAAGCTCTTGTATTAGTTAACTGGAGACATACAGATCAGAGCACCAAATTAAGACAGATCTCTGATTATTATGGCTCAAGGTAAAACAATTGTTATCTTTATTCCATTTCATAACTATTTAATGATCAAACTTCAGTTGCGTGAAAATGGAAAAATATCTACACACCCTTTTTAAATAAAAGTGTAGTGTTTTAATCGTTAGGGAGTGTCCATCATGCAGCATTTGCCTTCTGAAAATTGTTTCCATTGTCAGTCATCTGTGGAATTACCTTACAACAAGTGGAATTACCTGTTCTTTGCTGGAGTTTCATCCACTGCCTCACTGTTGCTTTGAACATGATGCCAGAGGAAGCTGGTGCTTCATCCTGCCTGACAAGGCATAGTTTTAGAGCTTTTTTCTAAGTAGTATGATCAATATCTTTGAAAGTGCTTTATTCTACTTTTACGAGCACTGAATGATGCTCTGAACATGCAATCAAAACGTGAAACATACAGCCATCAACACTTGGAGCCCCTCTTGCATTGCACAGTAGCTGAAATTAAGCAAAAAAATATCCTGAAGCAATTGAGTTTCTCTGGAGTCACACCTCTCAATTCATTTGTATACTATGAACCTAAATTCACTTGAAAACTCCTTTCTAATAGAATTAAATTCTTCCCAATTACAAACCATTGATGTGCAATGTCAGATAGGTGAAACATGTAATATTTCTGATTTCCACCAACTTAGCTACTCGAGAAACCAACTAGCATGAAAGGCTGCTGTTCCAGGCTTTTCTAGAAGGACTGATGGCTGGCACGTGTATCTATACCCCTGTAGAAATGATGACAGCTCAAGCTATTTGTGTTCCATATTGACTCTGTTGCAACATTCATAAGACTGTACTTGTTCTAAGTTTGGGATTTAAAAGCAAGAATTGAAGTGGATGGTTTATAATGATATTACTAACATCTTTCATTATGCTGTTGTGTTTGTATAATACTTTTTGCTTACTTTCTTTTTTTTTTCGTGTTTAATTTTCATTCACCTTCTCCCTGTGCCAGGGCATGCATTGCCTTATGCAATCAAAGCCTTAATAAGAAGCAAGGAATTGCCTCTTATTACATTTAACATTTGTCTTACCATGATTAAGGGACAAAATGATTGTTCCATATATAAGGTTGCCAGTCTTTGAATTGCTTCTCTTCTTTATAGTCCAATAAATAAATTTTCCTCTTTTAATAGCACATTTTCTACACTATAGCCCTTAGCAAACAAGCATGAATCAATAAATATTGAACTTCATTCAGTATCAACCATGTGAATAAAATGTCAGTTGGTTACACTCCTTGTCTGGAAAAGTTTTAGTCTTTCATCAGGGCTACCTGGAATATTAGGACTCTCACCAGAAGGAACTGGTGCTGTAACAGATCTCTATACCAGAATAATGGCAGGTGTATGCATGTGGAGATGCTGTATCATTCAGAAAGTTCTTTGCGAGGGACTTCAGAGACCGAGGGATGAGAACCATGGGACACACATTCTTACAGAGCATCATCATTCTCCAGATCATGTTCCATTTTAGAAGTGAATGGTCTCACTTCTACGAAGGCTTAATGATAAAAATAACTGAATAAAATACTCAACTTGCAGTGCCTCCAGAATACAGGGAATGTTCGCTTCCACTCTTACAGGGAGGAAAGAGAGTTTCAGTCAGAACATGAATACTTGGTGTCTGAAGCAGTGCTAGAAAATAGCGCATTGTCATGGCAGAGCTCATACTCCCATGGTTGTGGATTTGAAATTACAGGGCAAACACAATGTAGTGAGAAGTGGTTCTATGATTGCCTAATATTGTCTCAGAGATGCTTATCTGAGGCTGGAGCTGCTCTGAGCAGCCAGTGGGATTCTAATACAGTGGGAAAGAACTGCCAGAAACAGGCATTCAGGAACCATGGCTCTGCTGGTTCTGACTCTCTCTGCCTTCGATATTCTTTTCTCCTTAAAGGTTTATTTTCGTTTTATTTGAAAGGCAAAGTTACAGAAAGAGGAAGGAAGCAAGAAAAGAAGGAAGGGAGGGAGGGAAGGAGGTAGAGAGAGAGATCTTGCATTCACTGGCTCACTCTTCAAATAGCTGCAATGGCCAGAGCTGGGACAGACCAAAGCTAGGAACTTAGATGTCTATCCGAGTCTCACACGTGAGTGGGCAGGGACCCAAGCACTGGAATCATTTTCCACTGCTTTCCTCGTGCACGTTAGCAGGGAGCTGGACTGAAACCAGAGCAGCTGTGACTTGAATTGACACTCATAGAGGATGCCAGCGTCATTGACGATGTCAGCCATATGCCTTTAGTATTCTTTGTAAAGTGAGAAAGTACTACTGGTCCCTTTCGGTAATTGCTTGGGACCTGAAGTTTTTTCCAAACTCAGATTATTCAGATTTAGAAGTATTTGCACAGATTTATTGTCAGATGTCTTGGGCATAAAACCCAATTCTGGACGTAGGATTCATGTGTTTGATATATACTTTATAGGATTTGTCTGAATGTAATTTAACACAGTACATTTAGTAGTTTAGGGTATGAAACAGCATTTGTGTAATATTGGACCATAATCAAATGTGTGTCATTCTTATAAAGCTTTAGATTTTGTATCATTTTGGGTTTCAGAGTTTTGGGTTAGGGGTGCTCAATTTGTACTGTTTTGGCTGTTGAAATTAAG
>NW_024466716.1:0-24093 GCF_017591425.1 Ochotona curzoniae
TGGAAGATCTTTCTCTGTCTCTCCGCTGTAAATCTGCCTTTCCAATAAAAATAAATTTTTTAAAAATATATAAAATATACTAATTAAGTGATTGACTTGACTATATAACTAAGCAGTTAAAAAAATTGCTTTGCTTACCAAATACATTTTTGTAAGAGCATGTTGACTTCAGTGGCCATTTAAATATTTGGGAGAATTCTCCCATGTGTGCGTTTGTTCAGTTCATAGACACCAGCGGTGAGTGGGATTGGGGTGTGAGTCCCGCGTGCCTGCTGAGGTGTGCATTCACAGGAAGCTGGGATGGGGAGGAGAAAGTGCAGGCTCTGCAACGAGGGATGCTCTGGGGCCAAACGTCTACTCCCACAACATTGTTTTAAAAGAAGTGCCTCCTTTTTCTTGTAACTGGTTTCCTGCTTCTGTTTGTTTTACTCCAGTTTTCTCTCATTTCTGTTTCCTCTCATCCCAATTCCATATCTTCATCTTGTTTTCATTTTTGTTGTTTTAGTTAATCTGCATAGTTTTCTATAGGTTTTTCTTCCACCAGAGAAAAAGTGACAGGACCCTTTTCATTTTCTTGCTCAAGAGTGCAATTTTAGACTTTGATTAAATATAGATTGACGTTTTTCAGAAACCTTTTTTAAAAATAGAAATGCTTACTGCAGACATTCTTAAAGGAATGAATAAATGTGTTCGAAAGTCAGCCACCTGGAGAAAGGCACTGTTGATTAATATTTATTCATACAAATAAATGTCAGTACATAAATAAGACAGCAGTCATGTACATTTCTTTAAGATTTATTTTATTTTTATTGGAAAGGCGGATATACAGAGAGGAGAGACAGAGAGGAAGATCTTCCGTCCGATGATTCACTCCCCAAGTGAGTGCCGATGCTATGCCGATCTGAAGCCAGGAGCCTCTTCCGGGTCTCCCCCGCGGGTGCAGGGTCCCAAGGCTTTGGGCCGTCCTCGACTGCTTTCCTGGACCACAGGCAGGGAGCTGGATGGGAAGCGGGGCTGCCAGGATTAGAACTGGTGCCCATATGGGATCCTGGGAGTGCAAGGCGAGGACCTTAACCACTGCGCCATCGCGCCAGGCCCAGTCATGTACATTTCAATGATGAATTGTTTTGTTGCTGTGAATCCAATAAAGTGTTTTTCTGCTTTTCGCATTTCCCAGGCCCCTTCACAGATGTAGTCACTACCAACCTCAAGCTGCGCAACCCGTCGGATAGGAAAGTGTGCTTTAAGGTGAAGACCACGGCGCCACGGCGGTACTGCGTGAGGCCCAACAGTGGCGTCATCGACCCGGGCTCCACGGTCACTGTCTCAGGTATCCAGGCATGCTGGGAAGGTTGGAAGTTTTGATATGTTAGGATTGTTTAATTTGACTTTTAATTAATAAAGCTTTGTCTGGAGGGAATAATTGGTGGATAATTATGGAATGCCTTGAAAGATATTCTATTCCTATTATGTAAATTGTGAAAAATTTCTCACTTTGTAGTGGGGGAGGAGGTGTGGTTGATTTGTAACTGTTTACTGAAAACAGTTTCTACAGCTCACTGCCACATGCTCTCATTTTTTTTGCCTTTGAAAATTTAGGCCAGTTTTGTTCCTTGTATAACAGTTTTCGTTTGTGTTGCTTAAATAACTGGTGCCTCTTTTTTGGCTATACTAGCAAGTTGTCAACCTTTCATTGATACAGCTGGAAAGTTTGTGTCTGAAAACTTTAGCACATCCTTGACTGTTTACTTGTAGTCAAAAAATAGGCTTGATTCCTGCCTTTTGTGGATTACTTACTCAGTTAGAGTTTGTGCTTGTGCCAGTCAATGCCTTACATGAACTTTTCTTTGTTTTTTAAAGATTTATTCATTTTCATTGAAAAGTCAGATCCAGAGAGAGAAGGAGAAACAGAGAAAGATCCTCCTCCCCAAGTGGCTACAGCAGCCAGAACTGAGCACATCTTAAGCCAGGAGCCAGGAGCTTCCTCTGGGATCCCAAGGCTTTGGGCCGTCCGCCATTGCTTTCCCAGGCCACAGGCAGGGAGCTGGATGGGAAGTGGAGTATTCAGAACACGAACTGGTGCCCATATGGGCTTCTGGCACATTGAAGGCGAGGATTTAGGCACTAGGCTATGCTGCAGGGCCCCGTAAACTTTTTGTTGTTGTTGTTTGTTTTGTTTCCAACAGTCTTGTATCATCTGATATGGACAGAGAAATAGGAACCAAGTGTGAGAATGTGTGTGGCTCCATGTATTTTATTTACAAGGGAATACTCCAGCTCACAGGGTTGGAATAAAGCAGGGAATACACATGAATTCATCTTTTCCAGGTTACAGTCTCTAGGGATATGACCTCAAATTGTATACATTGAAAAAGCGTCTGTAGGTCTCCTGGTGCAGTAGCCTACTGGCTAAAGTTCTTGCCTTGCATGTGCCAGGATCTCATATGGATGCCAGTTCGTATCCTGGCTGATCCATTTCCCATCCAGCTCCCTGCTTGTGGCTGGGAAAGCAGTCGAGGACAGCCCAAAGCCTTGGGACCTTGCAGTTTGTACGCGAGGCCCGTAAGAGGCTCCTGGCCTCGGATTGGCTCAGCTCTGGTCGTGTGGTCGCTTGGGGAGTGAGCTGGTGAATAGAAGACCTTTCTGTCTCTGCTTCTCTGTAAATCTAACTTCCCAATAATAAAAATAAATCTTTAAAAGTGCCTGGATAATCCTAGAAATATTTACAAGCAATTATAACAGTTAGCTACCATTTTGCTTAAGCCAACAGCAGCTTCATTGAGAGTAATTTGAAGTGGAACCTGGCTACAAAGGCAGTAAAGGGTAGAGTCCTTCCTCAGAAAGTGTGAGGACCTCTGGGTCAGGTGTCTCAGCTGGCCTGTGAGGAGTGGCCTCCTGGCAGGCCGGGTTGTCGTGAACCGCTGGTGAAGACGGCCGGAGATGCAGGCAGGATTGCAGTCTGCATGTTGGTTTCTGCATCGTTAAGCTTTAGGGTAGATGGGAAGAAGATGGGTTTATTTCGGTTTATTTGTTTTATCTAGACTACATGACGTTTTTTCCTATCATTTGATCCTTGGAAACATTTTTTAAAAAGAGTTGTTTGATGGTTAAGAGAGAGGGAAGAAGGGAGGGAGGGGGAGAGAGAGAGAGAGAGAGAGAGAGATCATGTCCGTTTGTTCACTCCTCGTACCTCTGCAGTGGCCCAGGTGGAATCAGGCTGGCACCAGGAGTTTGCTCTGGGTCTCTGCCTCTGTGGCGGGGACCCACACACCCACGTGGGGTGTCACAAGAGATGGCTTTACCTGCTAGGCCACAGTAGTGGCTCTGACAAAAGCTTAACCGATAGAAACGAATGATCTTATAAATCTTGTAAGATCTTTTCTAGTTCCAATATTTCTGTATTTATTTGTTCCTCCCGCCAATCTTCCTCTGTGTTAGCACATTAATATAGTCCCTTAAAGATGTATTTATTTATTTGAAAGGCACTTTTGAGACCTGGAAGAAGCTCCTGGCTCCTGGTTGCAAATGAGCCTGTTTCTGGCTGTTGTGGCCCCTTGGGGAGTGAACCAGTGGGTGCAAGCTCTCTTTCTGTCTTTCTGCCTGTCTGTGTAACTTTGTCTTTCAAATAAATAAATCTTTTTCTAAAGTGACGAAAGCAAATGAGGATGTGGGTTATTGTAAAATAAAATGGAGTTGAATATGGATCTTCAGTGTGAATAAGTTGACATTTATTCTTGAGCCCTTCCTGGTTTTTTTTTTTAATTTGTATAGTAATGAATGAAGTCATAGTAAAAATAAACTAACAGCTATGGAAGGCAATGTCATGTGTTTTTTCTCCTTATTTAGTAATGCTACAGCCCTTTGACTATGATCCGAACGAAAAAAGTAAACACAAGTTTATGGTACAGACCATTTTTGCTCCACCGAACACTTCAGATATGGAAGCTGTGGTAAGTATGGGAGAACTTGAGCAGAATGTATTTGGGGGAGTGTTATTTAAAACATTTGGTTTTGATTAATTCTCATTAGAAAAAATTATTTTAAAAATAGTTTAATAAAAAATTATTACAGATAATCCAGAATTCTAAGAATGATTTTTAAATAGTGTCTATTAGAAGTATAACATGGCTATTGCTAAGAACAAAGTTGTGTAACCCTTAGTGGTATCAGTGAGGCTACACTGCTCTCTGTTAAGGTTCTGTGAACTTCAGGAGCAGCAGTGACACCGTGCTCGCTGCGGAGGGTAGCAGCGTGTCCCGTGAGTTACACACACACACAGCAATGACACTGTGCTCCCTGCGGAGGGTAGCAGCGTGTCCTGTGAGCTACACACACACACACACACACACACACACACACACACAGCAATGACACCGTGCTCACTGCGGAGGGTAGCAGCGTGTCCTGTGAGTTACACACACACACAGACACACACACACACACGACACCGTGCTCACTGCAGAGGGCAGCGTATCCCATGAGTTATACACACGCGTGTGCACGTGCACACACACACACACACACACACACACACAGCAGTGACACTGCTCACTGCGGAGGGTAGAAGTGTGTCCCATGAGTTACACACACACACACACACACACACACACACACATGCGTGCGAACTTTCCAGCAGCTCTGCTCTTGAGGGAAACTAACTCCTGTGTTTAATATCTGGATTTGTTTATTTTTAGTGGAAAGAGGCAAAACCTGATGAATTAATGGATTCTAAATTGAGATGTGTATTTGAAATGCCCAATGAAAATGATAAATTGGTAAGTAGAAAAGTGTAAGAAAATCAAAAGTTGCCGAGCTATTGATTTGATTAACTTTACTTTTACTTTTGGCTTTGTGTATGTGGTATCACTGTTCTACTTAATGAAATTCAGGCTGATTTTAAGTTTTAAAAACTGTGTGTGTGAGAGTGTGTGTTTTTACTTTTGTTTGGTCTTTGTTTTGCTCTGTTTTATAGCATTGTGTTTGTCCAAGAAGAAAAATAGTCACTTTTAGGTCCAAGCTATATGATGGGGAAGAACCATTTATTTCTGCCAAATTTTTGCCATTAAATAACTTTAAAGTTTTGTTTTTTTTGAATGATACTGAAGTGTGTATTTATAAATATATTTAAAGAACAGTCACAAACTGCTCTCTTGGCAACAGTCTTGAGGATAAAAGTTTTAATTTAGATGGATAAGCAATTTGTTTTCCAAGTGTAGCTATTCCAGAGTATTTTGGCGATTATTCTAGGTCAAAATATATCTCGTTTTATTCTTTAGTGAATAGTTGTTGTTGCTTAGTGATTAGTGTGAGTGAGTGGAAAACGGAGCACTACGGCTGTGTGTGAGACGAGCCAGCCCGGAAGGCTGTGGGTGTATGCAGTGTGCACTTCTCCTTTTCCTCTTTGGATTGTGAATGTGAATCTTGTTCTTTGGTCCGTGGGTAAGGTTTCAATAATACTGTGGACTTTTGGCAGGGAGTGCTTTAATATACAGAGTGACATGGGCAGATGAATTCCTGGGCACAGTTTGGTTTGATCTGGAGGTCATTTGTGTTTGTTCTGGGTAAACGGAATGGAAATGTTCTGATGGTGTTGCGTGTTCTTGGTCAAATTATTTATTAAGATTCTCTTTCAAAGAAATTGTGAGGCATTTGCCCCAAGCAAGAAAATGTGGCATGATTATGCTGCCCGTTTGGAGTTTGTCTTTTGCTTAGACTGCAGGGAAACCAGTAGCTTGAATAGCACTTTTTACTGGAAAGAAGGCAACCTTAGCATATTGTTAGGGTGTTTTCTCCCTTAGAATATTTCTTTAGCCCGTGATCTGATAAATATAGATGAATGTGATAAATTGTAAGAGTAGCTCTCATTGTATTTGAAAGCTGAAGTTGTTGATGAAAATGATAGGGCTGTGAACGGAGCCTGGTGTTTACTGCCTCGTGGAGGAAGGTGTGCGCACTGCCGTGCAGGTGTCACCCACAATACTTAACCAGGAGAGCAGTTAGGGATCTGCTGCAGTGCTTGGAAAACTATCAGAGTTTCAAGAGTTTTTGAATCCCCCACCGTGCTGTATGGGCCTGGAACCCTTTCAGAGCTGATATTGTCAGTAAGCCGAAGATGTTGAGGGACTTCCGAGTTCTCGAGGGAGTATCTTGTTCTGAGCCTTAATGATGAACAGTATGCATTTCCACTAACTGAACTCCTTGGGAATGAGAGCTATAAAGTTAAAGAAAATCATCTGAAGATTATTTTTTATCTTGAAAACTAGGTGTTTTGGAAACACTTTGCAAAGGCAGGTAGGAGGAGTACTGTGGACCGATGACCAGCCCTGATGTTTCCCAGTTTGTGGTTTTATTTTTACATCACTATTTCCCATCTCACATTATTTTAAGGCCAATCTCACTAAAATTACATAATTTCATCTGATTATAGAGCACTTTAACAGTGGCTGGAAAAGGACTGCTGTGGACACAATATGCCTGGGTTTCAAAAATCTGCACATGACAATAACCTTATCTCTTCCATTTTTCACTGATTTTGGAATGCTCTCTTATATCAGTGCACATCTTTTAGCTTGTCAGTTTACTTGAGAGACAGAATAACTGAGAGGGCACACCCATCTAGTGATTCACTGCCCGGATCCCTGAAATGGCTGGGGCTGAGCTTGAAGCCAGGAGCCAGGCGCTCAGTACACAGGCCTCCCACCTGGGTGGCAGGAACGCTACCCCTGGAGCTGGCTCTGCTGTTTGTCCTCGTTGGAAGGAGTCACGAGCTAGAGCTGAGAATTGAGTGCAGGCACTCCAGTGTGGAATGTAAGCATCTTAAACTAGACGCTAACCTTTGCTCTTCTCACAGGACTTTAAAAAACAGGATAAAACAGCTCTTAATAATGATGCTGTTGCTATATCCTTAAAAATCTGACACATTGTTATTCTCATGTTGTCCAGACAGCATTCAGACTTGCCTAGCAAATGTCATTTAAAAAGTTTTATGGGGCTAGAGCTGTGTGGCTAGTGGCTGGGGTCCTGTGTGGGCACTGGTTCCCCATATTGGCACCGTTTCCCCATATGGACACCAATTCATATCCTGCTGCTCTACTTCCCATCTGGCTTGTGTTCTGGAAGAGCAGTTGAGGGTGGTCTGGGGCCTTGGAACCCTGTGCCCGTGTGGGAGACCCAGGGACCTGACTCCCGGCTTCACATCTTAAAAGCTCAGCTCCAGCCATTGTGGCCACTTGGTAGGTGGGTGAGTGAACCAGCAGATAGAACATCTTTATGTCTCTCCTTCTCTCTGTAAATCTGCCTTTCCAGTAACAAGAAGTAAATCTTAAAAAAAAAAAATTTTTTTTTGCAGTTAGTTTGATTTGAGATGAAAATGAAATCCATGGTCAGTTGTTGGGTGATGTTTCTTTAATCTCACTCTGTAGATTAGGTCCTACAGTAATTAGGTTTGCTTTCTCACAGACTAGATTTTGCTGATTGCATGTTTGTGGTGTTATTTAACTTTTTGTCTGTTGGTATTTTCTGAAAGTAGGCTATGGCAGTTCCATTACATTGGTTTTCCTGGGATGGAGGTGGTCGGACATGGCTGTAGGTGGTGTCCTGTCAAGGAGGCAGTGAACAGTCAGTTTGGTTCGTTGTAAGGGTGGTTCTTGTCCAGAAGCAATCATCTTGCCTACCAGAGACTATGTAGACGTACGTGTTGTCACAGCTAGCCGGTATCTGGAGGCTGGACGCCAAAGATGCTTCAGTTTCCTCTGAAGCAGCTTTCACAACAGAGAATCCAGCCTCAAACATCAATGAAATTGACTGAGAAAATCTGAGTAGGTCTGCTAATTAGTGCTGTACGTAATGGAGGTGTTCACATTGGCTGATCTTTCCTGTTGGCTTTAAGTCCACTTGACCTGGTAGCCTTTGAGAACTCTAATGATGTCGACACCTGGACCTATAGTTGTGGCCATTTCTTGAAGCTCTGAGCTATCTCTCAGGGAGGTGGTAGCTCAAAACCAGAGTCTGGGCACACTGTAATAAAATTGATTTCCAATTTTTTTCAGAATTTCTGTTGAATCAGATTTGTTTTGGCGAAGATTAGAAGTGGAGGGAAGGGCATTTGTATTTATTTGCAAGTGCTTCTTTAAATGTGAAATTGTAATGATAAAATCATGTGGACAGCACATGACATAATCCTTTTTATACTTTGTGTTAATTTATGGCTGGGATATATTGTTGAACTTCATGGATAATTTGGAACGTTTGAAAGCCAATAATGGTCTTTAGGAACAGGGGCTGGAACGTCTGTGAACCAGCTTAAGAGCCATAAGTATTGGTTATAATTGCATGGTTAACTTGTCTTACTGTTAATAGATACTCTTACGTGTTTGGATTTTACAGTTAAGTTTTATATATAGAAAAGACTTAAGATTTCAGTTGTCACTATTTCAATTTTATGCAATTCAAATATATAAAAATTACATGCCATGAACATTGTAGACCACTAAAGTACTAAGCACAACTGTGTAGAAGAGCTTTTCAAAAGTGAAGTTGGAATATTCTGCAAATACCATTTTCCCCAAGGGAATCATGTATTTCATATTAAAGGCTCTGAGAAGAGGTCCTACAGTAAATAAGTATGTTTAACTCAGTATCCCCTTTGTATTTAATGTAACATAATTCATTGATAGAATATTTAGACCTGATACAGATAAAATACACGTTTGAAAACATGATGCTTAAACTTGTTCTTGTGCTTCTATGAGCCTACAGATGTCCTTGAAGACACGTTGATTTGTGAGAAATGTTCCTTTTAGTTCAGTGTAACCAGGCACTGCTTTAGCTTCACCTGGTTGTTACTGATTATTTCAGTATCTTTGAAATTCCATCCTTCGTGGAAAATAGGAAGCCTCAGATTACCAAATCTGAAATTTTCATGATAGTGCAGAAGTTACAAGAAAGTGTTTGTTGTTTATTATTTATTATAACAGTTATTAACGGTGAAACTTCTTATTTAAAAAGCATATACAAAATGCCTCTTTCATACTTCTCATTCCTGTCCCTGTTGGTATCTTGCCATTTCCACTTCTGTTTTGTCTAGAGATGAAATCATTTAATTGTCTAAAAATTATTGTGGCTGCTTTCTAGCACCAATATGTAATTATTTATCACCTTCATCCTGTATTTGTACTTTTTTTAGTTCAAAATTTGTTTTGGAAATTAAAGCATTACTATAACTAAACATAGTTAGTTTATTTCAGATAAGTTGATAAAAGAGTACATGAAGGTGAATCCTGACTTACACAATTTGATAAAGGGTGACCAAAAATGCATTCCCACATCCACAAGAGGAATGGAAATGCTCTGAAAACTATGGGTAGTAGTTTTTTAAAACTAGAATACAAAATATGCTCCAGTTTAGATTTTTATGTAACAAAGCTCTTTGCTATCTTTTCATACTGTATTCCTTCATGTTTAGTCTTATACATGTTAGCTTTAGCAACCATTCATTTTAGCTTTTAAATTGTTATTAAACATCTTACTTTTTAATATAATTCTGGTTGGTGTATATATTTGAGTCCAGCCTTTTTAAAGTGTTTAGACAGAACAGTAGACATTACACATTTAGCTTACTGTGTTTTTGTTTCCATGTATGTAGATCTTGTGAGATGATTTCCACAATAGAACTAATTAACATAGCCACTGTGTTTCAGGATTGTCAAGTTTTGGTTACATTTACTTTAAAGAGTCTGTCAGAATGTAGGGATGTTCTCTAGCGGATGGATTCCATAGTAGCTGTCACAGAGATGTTTTCCTATATATGGATAGCAAATCTTTATGATCTTGATGTTGCTTAGTTTACAGCTCTCCATCCCTGCCTTCCTGACGCCCCACAGGAGAAGCATATTGAAGCTTAATTTAAACAGTGTGTTGGTGTGTACTGATTTGATTGTCCTTAGATATGCTTGGATATTTTATACATTCTGAAATGAGAAAAGACGTTATTTGTTGGGTTTTTTTTTTTTTCTCCAGGCATGTCAGATCTTGATACTGAATATTTAGTTAGGAAAATGTTGAATTTTTGCGAGTCTCTTCCAGGATAATAAAAAGAACCAACCCAGGAAATAGAGAATGTTTTTATTTTTGTAGAGAAAACAGTTCTAATTCATTTGAATCATTATTAGAGTGTGGGCATCTTTTTGGGAATTTGCTCCCAGGTTTAGGTCTTATGAACTCTTTGATTTTAGGATAAAAGCAGCACTGTTAATAATTATCCCTGGGAGTCAGGAATACGCGAGTACATCCTTAAGTACACTGAGATGCGTTGACTGTGTGACGTCGTGGAGCAGCAGGTGTGTGGCTGCACGTGTTTCAGTGACTTCAGCTGGGCTCCGGTTGTTTCTGGTGCTGCTCCTGAGCTGGCTGGTGATCTCCGGCATTGCTGGCGGGGTAGATGCAGCAGCACTGCCTCGATCAAAATGGGTTCCTGAATTACCAGGTCTCTTCTAAAGGAGAAAAAGGGGGAGGGGTGGAGGGACTTCCTTGTTTCATTGAAGATTGAAAGATTGTAAACACAGGCATTTCCTGACTTGTGAAAAAAGACATTACATTTTATGGTTAGATATGTTATCTCCTGTTGAGACGAAGAACAGGTGGACTAGCTGCAGGTGTTGGTCGTTTAGAAGGCTGTCCTGTGCTCCAGAGGCCTTGGAGGAGTTGGCGAGGGAACTCGGAGTTCTGCATCGATTGACATAGGATGCCTGTGTGTGAGTGTTGGTTGAGTTTTTGAATACAAAAGAAAGTTCATGAATCATTATGTATTTGAGTCTCAAAGGAAAAAAATTATTACTGGAGTTGAAAGTGCTTGTTTTCCAATTATTAATTAGTAAAAAACCAAATATTAAATAATGAAAAAAAAAGTCACAGAGTTAGATCTAGAATGTGTTCATTTCATTTGAAGACTGTTAAGCTAGCATAAATGTAATACGTATATACATTAATTAAGTGGGCCTAATGCAAATAGATCAAATTTAATTTTGATTGAGAAGTAATATAAAAGCTAGTTCACAGTTCTTCCTTAGTTCTTGCTGTAACGTAGTTGCTAACTTTGTTTTTATGCTAACACGTGTATATAGAGTACACTTTGAATGTTGTAGAGGCTAATGCTTTGTGTGTCAGTCATTCCCAATAGCATACAGGAAAAGTCAAAGTCTGGTGCGACTCTGAGCATGTGTTTCCCATGGCCTCTCAGGGTGTGCCTCCGCCAGGGACTGCTCCGCCTGCCACGCCAAGGAGCAGCAGCGACACAGGGGCAGCACCTGCCAGTTATCACGCGAGGAGTGAGCCCAGGGGACATGTGTTCAAACAGGAGAAGCAGAAGGTTTGTTTTAGGGAGTCTGCCAGTGTTCCTGGTTTAAGTTAATGTAGATAACTAGTACTGGTTTTAGTTAATGTAGATAACTAGCAGATGATGGTGTTGTGTATATGAAGGAGGGAGAATTGAAATTTTTAACTATGTTTAAAATTGCAGTAGAAGCGCAAAGCACTAAAAATGCACACAAGCAAATTTACTCCAAACAAAAATGTTTTTTGATAAAATCACAGTGATGAACAGGACAAATGTGGCCATGAACATTCTGAAGTTGGTATATATAGTTGGTCCTGTGACTGAGGTATGGGAGCGGACTCTGAAAAGTGGGCTTCTGTGAGGAAGATAGCACTGTTGTAGCAGTAAGTAGGAGCAGGTTATATAAAAAAGGGGACACGAAATTATTCCTTTGTATTTTGCCATCAGACACAAATAAGGTAACCTCCTCCTTAACTGTCCTAATTGGTTATTCACAAAGCTCACGTTTGGGGGGATTTATAGTAAAGTCCTAAAAACCTTATTTGGTCCATGATTTATTTATTTTTAAGATTTATTTATTTTTTTTAAAGGTTTTTATTTTTATTATTTTTTTATTGGAAAGGCGGATATATAGAGAGGAGGAGAGACAGAAAGGAAGATCTTCTGTCTGATGATTCACTCCCCAAGTGAGCGCAACGGCCGATGCTATGCTGATCCGAAGCCAGGAGACTCCTCCGGATTTCCCACACGGGTGCAGGGTCCCAAAGCCTTGGGCCGTCCTCGACTGCTTTCCTGGGCCACGGGCAGGGAGCTGGAAGGGAAGCAATAGAACTGGCAGGGAAGGCGAGGACCTTAACCACTTACGGTGCTGGGCCCCAGAGGATATACAGAGAGAGGAAGATCTTCCGTCTGATGATTCACTCCCCAAGTGACCGCAGTGGCCAGTGCTGCGCTGATCTGAAACCAGGAGCCAGGAGCTCTTTTGGGTCTCCCACGAGTGCAGGGTTCCAAAGCTTTGGGCCATCCTCCACTGCTTTCCCAGGCCACAAGCAGGGAGCTAGATGGGAAGTGGGGCTGCTGGGATAGAACCGGCGCCCATATGGGAGGGATCCTGATGTGTTCAAGGCGAGGACTTTAACCACTAGACCACGCCGCTGGGCCCTCCATGATTTATTTTTGATTTGCTTTTTGTGTTGCTTAATGACAATGAGTCTTGGTGGTGTAATGTGTGTGTTATAATCCCTTCACCATTTCTTTATTACTGGAAGCTTTAGGAACCCCAACAGATTGAACCTGTTGAATCTGTTGAGTTTGTGCTTTGGTTTTGAGAGTCTATGAATACAAAGGCTTATTTAAGAGGAAGAGTGAGTGAACTCATTTCCTGTTCAAATGTCCATGGTGATGAGGACTTGGTAGTGGCTGGAGCTGGGATCCAGAGTCAGTCTGGAATCCTTACAGGGTGTTAGAGCCACAGCTGCCTCAGTCGTCACCCCTGTCTGGTGGGGCTGCATTGTTGTGGTGTGTAACACGAAGATCAGTGAGCAAAATGACAATCTGAAGCTCTCATCCTCTGGTTCACTCCTGACTGACACTGGTGCTGCTGGGCCTGGGTCAGGATGAAGCCAGCCCCGGGGAGCTCGGTCATGGCAGGGCTCGTGTGCCGGAGCCATCGGCTGCTGCCTGTCAGGATGCGCTGGAGCTGGAGGGGAGGGCAGCGGCGGCCTTGGACCCAGAGTCTAGTGCTCAGGAGACGGGAGCGTCTCAACAGTAACTAGGCCTGATGCCGGTTGCTCATTTTTGCTTTAAAATTTTATCATTTGGAGTTACTTACTTTTGGGAATTGTTCCGAAAGTTGTCCCAGAGAAACGGTAAATTTTTTACAGTAGAAAAAGGTTTCATAAAATGAGTCACAGGTGAAGACCTTATTTCTGCCTTTGACAATTCATCCATCTGTTATCGTTGCTACCCCCTTTGTGGGCACACCCCCTCTCTGTGTGGAGTCTCAGCTTTCCCCTGCTATTTTCAGTTCCTGGCTCCCTGTTTTTTTAATTACCTCCAGTAGAATTACTTGTAGGATTAGATTGAAGTTCTGATGCTTATTGAAGAGAAACACGAAAGTACAGCTCATAGATGGAGAGGAACTATTCCAGGTCACAAACTCATGTAAAACAGTGGAAATGTACCCCAGATTGATGTGTTCCCTCATCTTAAATTATGTCCAGCTTTGACCTTTGGGCTTAGTCTGAGTTGTAGTGTTAAATATGATATTACTGTTACTATTCATCACTTTACCAAGTGTCACAGCATGCTGAATTCCTGTAGTTCGCTTATTTCATGGTTCTCAGAACAGCCCGTCTCCTCTTTCTGGACCAGTGTGAAGCAGCTTGCAAGGAGCAAGCTGTTGTCCTGGAGCCGAACCTCACTCATGGAGCTCCTGAACATGTGCTTAGGGTCCGCCCGCCTAGTGTTTCATTGGGCTCTTCTGGTGATCACGGCGGGATTAGCCTGCAGCTCAGTTATGTTGTTAATGCTTATACTTGAAATATGCACAAATAAGTTAGATTTCTTTGCATCTACTATGTGTGTTGACTGTTTCATATAGCATGTGACTCTGTGTAAGCCGCTTAATGAGTCACTTGAAGGATGTTTAAGCTTCACTATATCCTTTGCATTCCAGTGTTAATGTTTATACTGCACAAATTGTTTATGACATCACCTTCTTATTATAAAAGCTGTATAATGTCACTAAAATAGATTTTAGCCAAAAAAAAAAAAGAATTCTATCATTATAGGGAGTTGTTCATTGTATTATTTAAAACAGCATAGAATGGAAAGCAACCATTTTAACAAAGAGCTAAAAATTACTTGAAAGGCAGAGAGAGACCTTTGGTCTGCTGGTTTATTCCCCAGATGATGGCAGCAGCGGGGAAGGGGTCAGGCTGAATTCAGGAACCAGGGACTCCAGGCAGCGTTCCCCCCAATGGCAAGGACCCAAGGACTTCCCTGCTTTCCCAGGCACCTTCGTGGGGGCTGCACTGGGAAGCAGCCAGGGCTTTGTTCATGTGCTTTTCTTTTTCAGATAACAGCTTAATCCGCTATACCACAGCGCCAGCCCCTCTGACACACTTTTAACAAAAGTAAAAGGCTTTAACTGTTTTGGCAAGCTGTGTAATGTAGATGACTTACGCAGTGTCACTGAAGATGAAGCTTGTGTGTGTTTAAAAGAAAAGTAAAAATGTTGATTTGATAAGAATTCATTTGAAAAAAATATTGAAGGACAATATGTGATGTGATGAGGGATGATTTTCTTTTCTTCATAGTGCTAAAATCTTTGTAGAGTTTAAAGTTTATTTTAAAATGAGAATCCACTTATGAAAAGCTTGATGATTCTTTTAATTTTTTTCTTTTCGCCATTGAATGCACATATATACATTCAATTTCTTAGCTTTTGTGGTGAGAGAATCTTAGCCAGAACCCACAGATTGTTCTGTTAGCAAATGATGGGCTGTCGCTCTGGCCCCTGCAGGAGCCAGCTGTGTTACCGTCTGTGCTGGTACTTGCATGGGACAGAAGCATAGGTGAAAGCTAATTTTGAAGTGAATGTTACTTATTTGGGGGAAAGAATAGGAGAAAGAGTCTTGGCAGAAAGTAAAATGTGTTTGGAAAAGAGTTTTGATGGTGTAGGTTGGATTAGACAGGCCTGAGAGAGATGAACATGAAGAACAGATGCTGGCCAGAGCGAAAAGAAGCAATGGGAAATAGGCTTCCTGTGGGAACACTTAGCTGAGAAGCCCGACGGGGGAGAGGCTGCTCGCAGGCCACGTAGCTGGTGCTGTATTCAGGAACCTCATTTGGACCTGAATCATTCTCTTGTGCTGAGCAAATCCTGTGTTCCTACAAAATACAGATCGGCCTCTTGGACAGTTTCCTTACATATGTTACAAGTTTTGCAGCGGAGATGGTATGGTAGCTGTGCAGCCTGTAATTTTACAAATGAGTAAACATTTTATCAGTGTCTGTCTTTAAATGACAAATAAGCTTTATGCCTTCAAGAAATGTTTCACAGTTGGAAATTTAACTGAAATGAAAAAGATGTGTCAGGCCCTCCCTCTTGGAGGGTGCATGGTGGTGTCTGCGTGATGGTAGCATGAAGGTTATTGGGGCACCCTGCGCCATGCGCGTTAGGACTGTGTAAGAGCTGCCCTTTGTGACTCATTTCCAGGCTTCTGCCTCTAGCTTGAAGTCCTTTAAGAATTCAGTTGGGGGGCCTCATAGTTTTAAAAATAGCCTGAAGTGCTACTTAAGTGTATTCCATATTTAATCAATGCATTGAAGCAAACTGTTACTAATAATTGCAAGTTTCAGATCACAGATATATCACACTTTTTTCCCCCTATATATATATTTGTGTTCATTCAGTGTATATGCCATTCATTTATTTTTTTCTTGTTAGTAGCAGTGAGGTTTTCTTTGAAATGTTTTTTCTTGGATAGTTGCTAATGTCATTGGAATGGTTACGGTAAGACTCCCCACATCCCGGAACCTTATTTGAATTGCAGAATCAGAGCACTGAAAATTACCTTCATTGCTTGGATTTTGGTGGGCATCAGTCATTCAGCATGCTTTGATTGAGTAACTGCCATTGGCCAAAGTGCTAGGCTTAATGGTACATGCAGAGAAATGGCTGTTACCCTCCCAGCCTTTCAAGTGTTGTAGGAAAGAACTTCAAAAATACGTTATTATGATAGAAGTGCTATGGTGGAGGGTGCTAAGGGATGTGGGAGTAGAGGAGGGCGTGGGCTGCTTATTTTGACTATTGAAATGCTAATATTTAATGATTGAGTCATACATTTGGCACTTAAAAACTCTTACTAATGAAATTGAAAATTGTCAAAACTTTGCAAAAAAAAAAAAAGTGGACATTTTTGTTTGTTGAAAGTGTGACTGTTTAACGGGGATTTGATTAGTTCAAGATTGCCGATGTCTTTTGATGCAGAATGACATGGAACCTAGCAAAGCTGCTCCACTGAATGCATCGAAACAGGATGGACCCATGCCAAAACCTCACAGTGTTTCCCTCAATGACACCGAAACAAGGAAGCTCATGGAAGAGTGTAAAAGACTTCAGGGAGAAATGATGAAGCTCTCAGAGGAAAACCGACACCTGAGAGTAAGTGCTGTGGGTCGGGCTGGCGGAGACCAAGGGGAAGGACACGTGAGTGCGAGGCCCTTTGAGGTGTATGCTTGCTTCTTCCTCCTTCACCCTCCTGGGACTGGCTGGCCCTGGCCTCTCGAGGCCATCTGTCCCTTGGCATGCTGGCACGTCTGGCTGCCCCGCAGCAGTGTGGGCATCCCCTCCTCCTTGTGTCCTCGTCCTGCTGACCTGCCCAGGACTCACAGCCCCCACTGTAGCCAGCACTCACGTGAGGATGTCGTCTGGAATTAGGTCCTGTTAGCATTTCCTTTACGGACCCAGCTGATCACTTCCTACTTTTAATTTCTCTGAGCCTCATGGTTCTTAATCTAGAAGATCCACCTGAATCAAGCAGTGAGGTTGAAGAAAGCAGGGCTGACCAGGCCTGAGGTGGTGTTGGGCTGTAAGCTGGGAATCACTGCTCCCCAAGTGGAACTGATTAACGAAAGACCACGGAAAGCCCAGCTCCACAAAGTCCAGCGATACAACTCATAAGCACTGAGTATTAGACATTTCTGTTGCCGTTGAAGAGGCAGAGGGATAAAGTCAACATGCTGGGTCATTCCCAGAGTGTGTGAACTGTCCGGGACTGAGCCGGCCAAGACTGGAGCTGGGAGCTGTAGTTGGGGCTCCCACGTAGCAGGCAGGCCCACCACCCTGCTTCCGCTCAGCAGAAGCAGCCGGAAACAGATGAGGGGCTGAGTCTTGAACCCTGACACTCCTTTGTAGTATGCAGGTGTCCTGTTGGTAGGCCAAATACCTTCCCTGGTTTACTGTTTCAGTTCATGTTTACAGTTGCTTTTAAACTTAGCAGGGGTTATGTCCTGATAAATGTTTACATGGAGAATGTGTTTAACCTATCTAAGCTGCTGCATTGGTGACAGCACACCCTAGAGGTTCAGCGGTTTCCCTCTGCTGGGAAGGCCAACTGGGAGCTGCCACTTTCCTGCTGCCCATCTGCTTTTGAGAAGTTAGGGACCTCTGGTGTTAAGCGCGTTGTGGGAATGGTCAGAGAAAATAAAAATTTGCAGGTAGTTGGCAATTAATCCTTGTTCTGTGCCCAGCCTTGGGCAGCCAGCTTTGCGTCTTGAGCTTTTTAGCCCCGGTAGTCTCAGTTATTGGGCATGTTTGGTTTTCATATTGCTTGTGTTTTCTCCTCCCCAGGATGAAGGCCTAAGGCTCAGAAAGGTAGCACATTCGGAGAAGCCAGGCTCGCCCTCAGCCGCGTCCTTCAGAGAGAACGTCACCAGTCCTCTCCCTTCGCTGCTCGTCGTCATCGCGGCCATCTTCATCGGATTCTTTCTGGGGAAGTTCATCTTGTAGAGTGAAGCATGCAGAGAGCTATTTCTTTTTTTTTTTTTTTCCTCTTGACCAGAAAAGATTTGTTTACCTACCATTTCACTGGTAGTACGGCCCGCAGTGACCATTTTTTTTGTGTGTACAGCGTCATATAGGCTTTGCCTTCAATGATCTCTTACGGTTAGAAAACACAATAAAAACAAACTGTTCGGCTACTGGACAAATTGTATATTATCAGATCATCACTAGCAGATGTCAGTTGCACACTCAGTCCTTTATGAAATTCATAAATAAAGAATTGTTCTTTCTTTGTGGTTTTAATAAGAGTTCACGAATTGTTCAGAGTCTTGTAAATGTTATTTTAATAATCCCTTTAAAATTTATCTGTTGCTGTCACCTCTTGAAATATGATTTATTCAGATTGTAATCCCACTCATCCAGGAAATGCCAAGGTGTTCTGTGGGGAAATGGTGCCTCTTACAGTGTAAATTTTCTCCTTTACCTTTGCTAATATCATGGCAGAATTTTTCTTATCCCTTGTGAGGCAATTGTTGACTGAGTTTTTCATCCTTACAATCCTGTCCCATGGTATTTAACATAAAAAAAAAATAAAACTGTTAACAGATTCTTGCTCGATAGCTTGTTTGTGTCTGTTGTGTCATTGGGAGGGGGGAATCAGGGTGTCCACTGTGTATGGAAATTTGAAATTTATCATTCTTATTTTTCATTAAAACCCTTTTCGATATTCTAGTATTTGTAGTTAGAAGTTCTCGTTGTATTAAGGAAAGGAATTGATCATGTTTTAAACTACTTTTGGTATTTTGGGAAATCCTGCTCTGTTTGTAAGAAATACAGCCAAGTGATGCCAGGAGTGTTGGGGTGCTGGGTTCTCTGCAGCGGGGACTGCTCTGCCAGCATTTCCTAAGGCTGACTCTCCTTGTTGCTCAAGTACCTTTTAACCAGCCTGACAATTTGTATGACTTGATAGCTCATAAAAATAGTTAAAAGCAGCTGCATTTTTTGTCCCCGATTTGATGTAAGTCATTTTGGTAATTAATAAGCAAGTTGGGAATTTGTGACCAATGACTTTGTCCTTCTCATCTTTCTCTGACAGATGACTGAAGTGTAACGAATACAAGGTGCTAGTAAGTTCATGAAATTCCCCGTCACTAGGTAGTGTAACAGGTGTCGTGTGCGTCTGACTTTATTGTTTAGGCTAGCAGTGCTACCCGTGTTGGTAAGGAATAAGCCTTACAGAACACTTGTTTTTAGGTAGGCACTTTATAAAATGCATTATGCAGCACTGGTTTTGAGGTAGGTTGTAGTCTGGGTACTTCTTGAAAGTACATATGGGCTTTTACATGTCAGCATGTTCAGATTCTGTAAGAGTCATTTAATTGTATGAAATGCAATCATTATCTTACTGCTAGTAATTAACACTTGGAAGGAGTCCAGCTGTAATAGTAATACATGGATTAAATTGTCTTCATTCCTTCTGTGTGTAGAGATTGTTGCTTTTTTCTGCCTGCTTGCTGCTATATGTAAGCAGGGAATACACTTGCTAGTACTGAAATGCCCTTTTAAGTGACTGACCTTACTTCCACAGGGGACGCTAGCTTTTTAAATAGCACTGAATCGTATGTTTGAAAAATGTGCCCCGATTGTGTGCTGTGTGACCATTTATGAAAAGGACTTTGGAAAATTTGTATCACATGTAGAAATTCCTCTAGGTATCGTAGGTCAGAATTTCTTTAAAATTGAGCTTATCTGGTCTAGCAATGTTCTGCAACTATAATCTTTGGGTAGGTACCACTTTGAAAACAAATCTCAACAGGTTAAACATTTGACAAAGGTTATGTTTCCCCACAGGTGATCTGCCACTGTAGGCTCGATCTAGGGAATAATTTTCCTGGAGTGTTTTTGCACATCCCCATTCAACAATTTTGGTGTGTCTGTGTAGATTTGAACAAATAGACCTTTACCAGAGTTAGGGAAAGACCAGTGCTTAGTTTATGAATTAAACAAAAGTTGGAAGGTAAATAAATGATCTTTATTTTGTAGGTTGCAAGGAGGGGTTATGTGAATAAATAAACTGTTTGGAAACGTGGTGAAGTGTCGTTTTCCTTGCAGCGATGAGGCCCCTTGGTCCCGCGGTGTGTGACGGCTTCCACGGTGCTCACCGTTGGTTGTTGATGGTCAGCCGCAGTTCTGACCGCGCTCTCGCTGGTGCAGGGCTGAGGACAGCTGACGGGCGATTCCTGTACAGGAGCCAGCTGCGATGTGCATCCTCAGCCCCCTACGTCTCCCAGTCTTACTAGTTGTAGTGGCTTTGACATTGTCATTGAAATATTTGTAGCACTGGAAATGTGGGACTTAGTAGGGTAAGGGAAAAAAAGTTTTTGTCTTTGATTTCTGGTGGTAGAAATAGTGTATTTTAGGCAGCTTACAAAATACAAAGTTCTCCACTACACACATACATTTGGTTTATTTTCCTATAATATTAATGCTTAAGTGTAATTGGAAACTACAACTTTGTATTCTATGTTTTTGACTTAAAAACCAAGTGTTTAAGTGACCACAGAGTGCTTCATTTTTACAGCATTAAGGTTGCGGACATTTTCTATCACTTGAATGGCCTAGCTTCCAGATATTTCCTCTTTCTGTTAGGCATGTCCTCATTCGTGCGTTTCTTTGGAAAGGTTTTTGTTTTCTAGTTATTCCCATGTTTTTCCATGTGGAAAGGAGGTCCAGGGCATGCTACTGCATAATCGAGTTTTTTGCAGTGGTTATCAACTGCTGCAGTACGTTCATTAACTCACCCCGGGCTTGCACGCGGTAACTGGCACCTAAGCAGGTCTCCCAGAACTACTAACCTAGTTGCACTGGGGTGGAGCAACGACATGGCATTTTTAAGACACAAGGTTCCGGTCATTCTCATCCAACAGCCACAAGCTGCTTGTTACCCTTGTAAATGCCCAGGACGCATACAGGACAGAATGAAGACTTTGGCAGTACAGAGAAACTTCAGAGTCTTCGTTTACTTGTAAATCGCAGGAGTTGCCTGTCGCTAGTGCTTCATGCAGAAGCTGTAAGGTTGATGCTGCAAAAATAACAAGGGCAGATTTTTTACTTGTAAATAAACAGGAGCTGTAAGTACAGAAATAAGGAATTGAGAAAGTTTGTGGACTTTGCTTTCAGTTAGCATTTTCCAGATATGCAGAGTGATGACCCAGCAAGGAAACTGGTCTGTCATACGTTTCTTAGACTGTCAATGTAGGTCACTTCCAAGTACAAATTTCCAATGTGCTGATCAATGCCAGGTCTTAGTTTTGTGTTAACACACGTGGTCCCCAGAGGGCACATGTGACCTAGATGTGTGCTTGCCTGCAGTGTGGGACGGGGCAGGTTGGAGGCTAAGCTTACTCCAATGGCATGGAAGGCAGTTGAGTGGTGCTGCTGACTATCTCTCAGGTCAAGTACTGAATTGGGGGGATTAGATTTTCAAATTTTTATTTTTACAAAGAAGTGAAGGGAAACCCGTAACTGACCTCACGCTGTAAGTCAAGTGGACATTTGTGAACAAACATACTTGTGTTGTAAGAAGTGCTGTAGGATTGACAGAGAGTGTGGCCTTTTGTATTCTCAGCATGCTCCCCTGGGCTTAAATGGTTCTTGAAAGCAGATACTTGCTTTTTAAAATTGTAGTCTGAATTCTGTTTATAGTTCTACAGAGAATAAGGGGTTATGCAGAAAATGTTTTTGGGGTGATGTGGGGTTAGAGGAAGGAGATATTCTTTAGTGACGTAAGTTTAAAAAATATATATGGATTAAGAGGGAAAGTAATGGCAGTGTGTTGTACAGCCTGAGCACCGAAGTTGCTGCTGTTAGTACATTCCTGTGACCTGGAGGTGAGGGTTGGAAGGCAGTGGAGGTGAGGAATAGAAGGCAGTGGAGGTGAAGGTTAGTAAGGCAGTGGAGGTGAGGGTTAGAGGGCAATGGAGGTGAGGGTTAGGAAGGCAGTGCAGGTGAGGGCTGGAAGGCAGTGAGGTAAGGGTTAGGAAGGCAGTGGAGGTGAGGGTTAGAAGGCAGTGGAGGTGAGGGTTGGAAGGCAGTGCAGGTGAGGGTTGGAAGGCAGTGGAGGTGAGGGTTGGAAGGCAGTGGAGGTGAGGGTTAGAAGGCAGTGAGGTGAGGGTTAGAAGGCAGTGAGGTGAGGGTTAGTAAGGCAGTGGAGGTGAGGGTTGGAAGGCAATGGAGGTGAGGGTTAGGGAGGCAGTGGAGGTGAGGGTTAGAAGGCAGTGGAGGTGAGGGTTAGAAGGCAGTGGAGGTGAGGGTTAGGGAGGCAGTGGAGGTGAGGGTTGGAAGGCAGTGAGGTGAGGGTTAGTAAGGCAGTGGAGGTGAGGGTTGGAAGGCAGTGGAGGTGAGGGTTAGGAAGGCAGTGGAGGTGAAGGTTAGAAGGCAGTGGAGGTGAGGGTTGGAAGGCAGTGGAGGTGAGGGTTAGGGAGGCAGTGGAGGTGAGGGTTAGAAGGCAGTGGAGGTGAGGGTTAGAAGGCAGTGGAGGTGAGGGTTAGAAGGCGGTGGAGGTGAGGGTTGGAAGGCAATGGAGGTGAGGGTTAGGGAGGCAGTGGAGGTGAGGGTTAGAAGGCAGTGGAGGTGAGGGTTAGAAGGCAGTGAGGTGAGGGTTGGAAGGCAGTGGGGGTGAGGGTTAGAAGGCAGTGGAGGTGAGGGTTAGAGGGCAGTGGAGGTGAGGATTAGGAAGGCAGTGGAGGTGAGGGTTAGAAGGCCATGGGGGAGGCATCAGTCTAGTATCGGGAGGACAGATTTTGCCTTGTGTGCTGTTGTCATCCAGTGTGTGTATCTATGTAATATGTAGTTAAATATCTAAAAGTGTATGAAGCAACTTGGAATTAAATTTAGGGAGATAACTTCACTTGAGAAACCATACCTTTAAAAATGCTTGAGAATAAAATTGTTTGCAATGTTATTTGAATACTTCTGTGTACCTTGCCATTGGAGTTGTATGATAAAATTGGAATAAAATTAACTTTCTTTTAGCAGTTTAATGATTCTGTTCAATGCATTGAGTTAGTGAGTCATGTCTGGAAGGGAGGTGCCCTTGTACTGTGGGATCATCCTGGAATTCTTCAACTGGGGATATTATTTTAAGGTATGATTTTCTACTAAGATAATTCTGCAAAGAGGAATGACCAGAAGAACATTTGTAGTTGGGTAAAGTGCTCCTGTTGTAGGTGGTAAGTGAATGGCAGTTTAGGAGGAGGAACACATTGGAGTGTACTGAAAGTCACCTGTGAAATGCCAACAATGTGATGTGTTCATTACAATGATGTCAGGTCAGACTTCAGTATTGAACACGCCTTGTAACATCTGTGCAGAAGTGAACATTTCCACAAGTCATTTTAAAAGTATTTAAGGTTAATACTTTCCACCTGTTACTGTATGTGTTTCCTTGGAGAGAGTGAGATAGGTAAGCGGGCTTCCCATGTGCTGGCTCCTCTTCCAGCGGCTCCCTGGGGGACGGGAGAGTTGAAGTCAGGGGTTCAGTCCAAATCTCCACTGCGGGGTGAAAGAAACCCAACTGAAGATCTGCATTAGCAGGAAGTTTGAACTCGGAGCAGAGCAAACTCTTGACCCTAGGCACTGTGGGAGACAGGAGGGTGTGCTAGCCCTGACCTTACCTGCTGGACCCACACGCCTGCCTGCGCTTCTAGTTCCAAGATGTGCGTTGCAGGTGCTCGCAAATGTGCCCAGCATCTCCAGCCCCCAGGAGCGTGGGAGTGAGCTGCGTGACGGCGGCCACACAGCAGGGAGAGCCCTCACCTTTCCTGGACTTGCTTTTTCTGCTTAAGACAATCCTCCCAAACTTTGCCACGTTTACTTTAGCTCTTCTAAGGAACAAGCCATCAAAACAAGCCACTTTTGGTCAAACGCGACAAGTTGATATTAGCCATTCTTGTCCATGTGTTGTGTGTTTATTACAATCTATAGTATATTTGTATTTATCTCTAGAATGCCACCCCAAACTTGTACGTTATTCTATATTATTTGTCTAGGTGTAATTTTTTTTTTCCTTTACTGACTTAGACAAAGTAATTCCTCCGAGGTGTCGTGTGTCCCTTAAACTAGCACCATTTTCTTCTGTGCTTCTGTCTGGGGCCATTGCAATGATGTTTTTTATTGCTGCCGATGCTGGAGTTGAGATTCTGACATCAGGTCCAGCAGAGCCCCTGCCGCTGCGGCTGCAGCTGCTGCT
>NW_024466717.1:0-42629 GCF_017591425.1 Ochotona curzoniae
CTCTGCAGCTAAACCCACCAGTGGACAACATGACAAGAACCCTGACAAAGGCCTGCCAGCATGCACACACACCAAGGAAGCAACCCGCAGCTGGATCCATCAGAAGAGGAATGTTATTGGCGTTCCTGCCACAGCACCACATATCAGGATCACTAATAAAGACATGCAGGGAATAACCACCCCCCTGAAAGACAAGGTAGAAAAAGCATTCCACTCCAAGATGCTCAAGAAAAACTCCCAGAAAAGTGTGGGAATTCCTGCCAGGAAAACACAGGCAATGACAGCTGACATAGAACCACAGGACGGTCTCGTAGAAACCATGGAAGACAACTCTTCAAGATACAAAAAATTGTCAAAGGGGAAGTCTGTGGCAACTCCTTTTATGATTCCACAGGCCAAAACACCTGGAAAAAACCTGCATGCTGGTGTTCCAGACTCCAAGTTATTCCACAAGGACAGCAGGCAGAAAAGAAAGGCTGCGGCTGAAGATGCATGTATGGCACAACATGCAGAACTGTCTGAGGGAGGCCAAGACAAATCTCCCACTTCTCAAGGCCCGTATTGGGCCATGCCCAAGAGGAAGGTCATGGGCTCACCTTCCTCGGCACAACACATGCACAACTCAGCCACACAGGTCGGAGCCCCCAAATCCAACAAGCTCAGCAACACTGTGTACCAGCAGATGGTGGACAAACTCGCCAAGCTGTCTATTGCCAAATCACCCAAGAAGCACCAAAGGACCAGTGCCCCTGCGTCCCGGAAGTGGCACAGAGACACCAACAGAAACAGGAGCAGTGTGGTCATCTCTGCCTTGGCACCTCTCATGAAGACTCTTGAGGCAGGCTCGCAGGCAGAAAGCAACACCCTGGAAGGCCTGCCAGCAAGGCTCCCCACATGCCCCGGGCACAGCTCTATTACCCATGCTGAGACTACAGGTGCCTCTGGCCTGGCACCACAGGCCGAGCATCCCCAGGAGAAACTGCAGCCTGGCACCACAGCCTCCACTGCCCTGCACAAGAACACTCAGTCTAAGAAGCAGGCAACTGGTAAACTCACCTGTGGACCCCAGAACAAGAAAACCGGCAAAGTCTCAGAGGCCAGTGTCATGGTCTCTGCTGACAAAAGCCACGTGCCACAGGACACAATTGTGGACGACGGGTCCTTGGCACCGTTTGCTGACATCTCAGAGGGAGGTCCCGAAGAAGCAGTGACCACCGCACAAGGCCAGGATGAAAGCAGCAATGCCTCTTCGGATAAGAGCAACATCCCACAGGAGAAGGCTGAGGGAGCTCCTGGCGTAGTGCCACAGGCCATGACACCTGACGTAGGCCCACGGGCTGGGACCCCAGCCACCACTGTGCTGCACAGCAACATTGACCTTGAGAAGGCAGTGGTGGGTGACCTCGCCCATGCACCTCATGGACAGGAATTCCAGAAACTCTCCAAGGCCTGTTCCACGGTCTCCGTGGAAAACAACCACGCACCTCAAAAGACAATTGCAGATGACTGGTCCTTGGCAACATTTTCAGACAACATCAACCAAGGCCTGCAGGAAAGAAAGAACTCCCTGCAAGGCCGGGAAGAAAGGTCTTACACATCTCCACAAGAGAGCAAAATCCTGCAGGGAAAGTCTGTGGCAACTCGAGCTCTGGAGCCACAGGCCAAAACACCCGGCAAACACCTGCAAGCTGGTGTCCCAGACTCCAAGGTATTCCACAGGGAAGGCAGGCAAAAGAGAAAGGCTGCGGCTGAATATGAATGTATGGCACAACATGCAGAACTGTCTGAGGGAGGCCAAGACAAATCTCCCACTTCTCAAGGCCCGTATTGGGCCATGCCCAAGAGGAAGGTCATGGGCTCACCTTCCTCGGCACAACACGTGCACAACTCAGCCACACAGGTCGGAGTCCCCAAATCCAGCAAGCTCAGCAACACTGTGTACCAGCAGATGGTGGACAAACTCGCCAAGCTGTCTATTGCCAAATCACCCGAGAAACACCCGAGGACCAGTGCCCCTGCATCCCAGAAGTGGCACAGAGACACCAACAGAAACAGGAGCAGTGTGGTCATCTCTGCCTTGGCACCTCTCATGAAGACTCTTGAGGCAGGCTCGCAGGCAGAAAGCAACACCCTGGAAGGCCTGCCAGCAAGGCTCCCCACATGCCTCGGGCACAGCTCTATTACCCATGCTGAGACTACAGGTACCTCTGGCCTGGCACCACAGGCCGAGCATCCCCAGGAGAAACTGCAGCCTGGCACCACAGCCTCCACTGCCCTGCACAAGAACAAGAACACTCAGTCTAAGAAGCAGGCAACTGGTAAACTCACCTGTGGACCCCAGAACAAGAAAACCGGCAAAGTCTCAGAGGCCAGTGTCGTGGTCTCTGCTGAAAAAAGCCACGTGCCACAGGACACAATTGTGGATGATGGGTCCTTGGCACCATTTGCTGACATCTCAGAGGGAGGTCCCGAAGAAGCAGTGACCACCGCACAAGCCCAGGATGAAAGCGGCAACGCCTCTTCAGATAAGAACAACATCCCACAGGAGAAGGCTGAGGGAGCTCCTGGCGTAGTGCCACAGGCCATGACACCTGACGTAGGCCCACGGGCTGGGACCCCAGCCACCACTGTGCTGCACAGCAACACTGAGCTTGACAAGGCAGTGGTGGGTGATCTCGCCCATACACCTCATGGACAGGAATTTCAGAAACTCTCAGAGGCCAGTGCCACAGTCTGTGGTGAAAAAAGCCGCGTGCCGCCGGACACAATTGTGGATGACTGGTCCTGGGCACCGTTTGTCGACATTCCTGAGGAAGCCCCACAGTCTGCAACTCCAGCATCCAATACACCACAGTGCAATATCCAGGTCACGACAAACGATGCTTTCGAACCTGCCAGCACACATGTCTCGTTCCCCAATGCTGGCACACAGTCCAGATCCCCTCCCTCAATTACACACGGCAACATCCCACATGAAAAGTCTGTGGACCAATTGATCTCTGCACCACTTGATAACCCTCCTGAGCAATTCCTGCTCACTGGTGCTGCAGTCTCTTTGGTGCCCCAGGAGGAGAATAAAACTGCTGGTGTTTCTGTCTTAACACCACTTGAACAGACCTGTGAAGAAAGGTCTCAGGAAACAACGACCCCTGTGGAAGGCTGGCATGACAGAATCTCCAGCTCTGCAGTACACAGCAACAACGTGCAGAAGGCTGCTGGCACACCCACCCGGGCGTCACAGTCTGAGACCCCCGGGGAAGGCCTGCTAGTTGGCTCCACCACCTCTGAGGGGCCACACAGCAACATTCGCAGGAGGAGGAAGGCTGCAGACAAATATGCCTGGGAGTCACTTGCAAACATCCCCAAGAAAGTCTCTCGGGGAGCAAAGATTTCCATGGAAGCCACACAAGAGAGAGTACCTGACTCCACAGAACATAGGGACACCACGCAGGAGAAAGCTGCTGCCAAACCCACCCAGGAGCCAGATGCCAAAACCCATGAGACAGGCTGGCTGGTTGGTGCCCAAGCCTCCAGGGCACCACACAGCGATATCCCCAGTGGCAGCACCTTGTCAGGCTTTGGGCGCCTCCATGCCAAAGAGGTCCTGGCTTCCTTTGTGCCCGGGTCTGAGCCTCTGAGAAGAACCCCAAAACCTGAGAGACAGAAGAGGGAACCCGAGTTCCCCTTCAGGATGACCTGCACCAAGTCCAACCCCAGCACCAGCTCCTACAGCTCCACCAAGGGGCCCTGGAGGCTCTCAGCAATCAGGACCCAAGCTCCGGTCAGGGCATCACCGGCCATGACCACTAAGGAATACCCTCAATGGCGCATCCCAGCCTCCAGTATGCCTCCCTGGGACATCCCAAAAGGAAAGGCTGCGGGTAAATGTCTCCAAACAGCATACACCATGATCCCCGGATATGGACTAAGAAAAGCAAAGAGCCCTGAGCTAGGCTGGGAGGACAGGTTCCTTTCCTCATTGGAATGTAGGTACATCACACACCAGGGTTTATGGTCACCCACCCAGGTGCCACAGGCCAAGTCCCGCAAGGAACATCAACTGCTTGGATACCCTGCTTCCAGATTGCTTCACGGCTGTACCCCCCGGTCCTTGGGCCTCAAGCTGCCCAAGATGGCTGGTGACAATGGTCACCTGGCACTCCTCGCACAACTGCCACAGATGCTGCAGCAAGGTCTGCAACAGACTCTGGGGAAGGTGCTGCATTCCTTATGGGTTCCACTGGCCCGTCGCCTATCTTGGGGTCACCAGAGGGCAGCAGTAGGCTGCACCTCTGAGCAGAACTTCCATACAGACAGCAATGAGGCAGCACCAAAGCCTGGGGGCAACCCCACAGTCCAAGATGGACAGGATACACAGGATTACCACACCCAGGACAGTGGCAGTGCCCGTTCTGCCTTTAGGCGCCTTCGTGTCAATGGGGTCCTGGCTTCCTTTGTGCCCAAGCCTGGGCCTCTGAGAAGAACCCCAGATCCTGAAAGACAGAGCAGGGAACCCGAGTTCCCCCTCAGGGTGACTTTCATCAAGTGCAACCCCAGCACCAGCTCCCACAGCTCCACCAAGGTGCCCTGGGTGATCAGAGCAATCAGGGCCCAAGCTCCAGACAATGAATCACAAGATGGACAAGATACACAGGATTACCACACCCAGGACAGTGGCAGTGCCCGTTCTGCCTTTAGGCGCCTTCGTGTCAATGGGGTCCTGGCTTCCTTTGTGCCCAAGCCTGGGCCTCTGAGAAGAACCCCAAATCCTGAAAGACAGAGCAGGGAACCCGAGTTCCCCCTCAGGGTGACTTTCACCAAGTGCAACCCCAGCACCAGCTCCCACAGCTCCACCAAGGTGCCCTGGATGATCAGAGCAATCAGGGCCCAAGCTCCAGACAATGAATCACAGGATGGACAAGATACACAGGATTACCACACCCACGAGAGTGGCAGTGCCCGTTCTGCCTTTAGGCGCCTTCGTGTCAATGGGGTCCTGGCTTCCTTTGTGCCCAAGCCTGGGCCTCTGAGAAGAACCCCAAATCCTGAAAGACAGAGCAGGGAACCCGAGTTCCCCCTCAGGGTGACTTTCACCAAGTGCAACCCCAGCACCAGCTCCCACAGCTCCACCAAGGTGCCCTGGGTGATCAGAGCAATCAGGGCCCAAGCTCCAGTCAATGAATCACAGGGCAAGACCCCCAGGGAACTCCCTCAGGGGGTCACCCCTGCCACCAGAGTGGCCCACAGGGACATCCCACAAGGGAAGTCTGAGAGCAAACCTCTCCAGACACCACAGGCCAAGACCCCTGATGCAGGTTGGGTGGACAGGGTCCCCTCCTGTATGAAACGCACCATCAGCCCTCAGAAGGCTTCAGGTCAAGCTGGTGGTGCACCACATGCCAAGTCCTGTGAGGAAGGCCAGTTGGTCAGTGCCCAGGCAGCCAGGGTGCTCCACAGCCACATCCCACAGGAGAAGGCTGCAAGCACTGCTGTGGGGAAGACTGAATTCCTGAAACCTCCTGCACTGGAGCGGGATCCATCCAGACCCCAGAAGCGGAAAGCCACTCTGCCACTGCCGCTGCCCTGCAAGAGACGAAAGCTACTCATCCTGCCCGAGGCACCCGACCTTGGATGCAGAGTCACTGCCAAGGAAGTAGACGATGAACGGCATGTTGTGAGTTACTGAATCAACACAGTCCTGAGTGGTAAGCATGGTCCCTGTCCGGCATGCCCCTGCTCCCTGGCCCTTTCCCATTCCCTGTCAGGCACCTGCCCTCCTCCTTGTGCAGGGGTCGGAAGGAAGAGGGCTCTGGCCTGCTCTTCTTGCCTCTGTCCACTGGGGGTGGCCACTCTGGGGCTCCTCCAGGAAGCCTGCGTTGTTGGGCCAGGCCATAAGGACCTGGGTGTCCTTTCCTGGGGCCCAGGGCTCCTTACTGTGCCGTGAGACCCCAGCTAGTGTCTGGGATGAGGGTTGTGCAAGGTCATCCAGAGTCTGCATTTGAGGGGGAGCCCAGGATACCCCCTACTCCCAGCCAGCAGCCTGGCCCCAAAGATAGTCAGCTCCCACAAGGGGCTTCATGGTACCACTTGGTTGCTTGAGGCAGCAGTGCTGGGCCCCAAGTGGTAGCAGAGGGACAGGTTTCCTGGGTAGCCCCTCCAAGCCTGAGCCCACAGGATGCCTCTTCCTGCTTCTCTGACCCATACATGGCAGCTTTGGCTTCCTTTGACCCAGCACACATGTGCACAGGGACATGCAGCCTGAGAAATGGATCACTCCACAGTGCAATGATCACCTGAGAGTTCCAGAAGGATTCACAGGCATGGGCTGGGGGTCTGCCTCTTGTTTGGGCTCTAGGTGTGGCAGATGCAGGCACAGATTAGCCTGAGCTTTGCTCAGGTGTGGTGTCGCTCTGCAAGGGAGGCAGAAAGTGCTGGAGGAAAGGCTCGTTGGGGTCACAGAAAAGGCACAGTGTCCTGAGATCAAAGGTCAGCTGATGCTCCAATGGTTTTCCAGATAATGTCACTTGTGAAGAAGGATTGATTCATTTGAAAGGCAGAGTTAACAAGACAGAAACTCAGATCTTTCACCTGCTAGCTCACTCTGCACAGTGGCCACAGTGGCCTGGGCTGGACCAGGCTCCAGCCAGGGACCAGGAGTTCTCCTTGGTCTCCCATGTGGGTGTCAGGGGGACCCTCAGGGTCCTGGACTGTCTTCCCAGGCTTTCCCAGGTGCACCAGCAGGGAGCTCAGTGGGCAGTGCTGTGAGCTCATCCCTGTAGCTGGCCTAGGCTGCATTATCCTCACTCCAGCCTATCTTCTGGCCTCTCTCATGATTTTTCTCTGCTCTGCTTACAAAGACACCATTTAATTGTCATACACTAGGGATTTCCCTGATTTTCTGGAGGTTTTGAATGTCAATTTATTCTGCTGAGTTCTCAAATCCACATTTTATGACTTCCAATCTCTTAACATCTCAGGACACATTTGGGGCCATTTTGTTTGCTATGGCTACTCTGTGTGATGACTCTTCTTATTCCCATTTCTTAAAATGTTAGTACATTTGCTTTTGAAAGAGAAAAGATGGATTCATTTCTTTCTTTCTTTGAAGGTCAGTTAGAGAGTGGAGGGTGAGCCTGAATCTCATCTGCTGATTTCCTTTTCACATGACCACAATGGTGAGGACAGAGCCAGGATAAAGCCAGGAGGCAGAAGTTCCATGTGGATCTCCCGCGTGGGTGCAAAGGGCCCAAGCACTTGGCTTTTCCCAGGCTGTTAGTGTGGCGCTGGCACAGAAGTGGAGCAGTCAGGACAGGAACCAGTGCACTTACAGGGTGACAGCACTGCAAGTGGCGACTTGACCTGCTGTGTCAAATGTTGGATTCTAGCTGCTTTACGGCATATGATTGTGTTACAAAAGAAGTGTAATCATTGCCTTTCTCTTGGACTTGTTCATGTCTTCACAAACAGTATATTAGTGCCATTGTTGGATTTCACTTTTCTCTTTTGCAAATTAATTTCTATTGATTTGTCTCTGTGTTTTTATTTTTTTGCTTCCTTTTTGTCTTTTGCCCTTCAGTCCCTCTGTGCTTAGTAGATATGTTCTGTGGATGAGTGTAGGCCATTTTCTTTAAGGGAGCCGGCAGTGTGCTTCAGCACATTACACCCCACGGAGGCACCGGTTTGAGTCCCAGTGGCTCCACTCTGATGCAGCTCTTGACTGCTGATAATTTCCTTTGCCGTGTAGAAACTTCTTAGCCTGATGGAATCCCCGTTTGCTTGAATTGCCTGTGCTTCAGAGTCTTACCCTGGAAGTGTTTGTCTATGTCCATGTCTTGAAATATTTCCATTTAGTCATTTGAGGGAATTTAAGATCCTTGAGCAGTTTAGAGTTGCTTTTTGATTCGAATGAGGTGTCTAGTAGGGATCTTCTTGCATACTTCTGTACAGTTAGGTCCTATTTTCCCAAATCCCTTTGCTAAAGACACTGTCCTTTCTCTCCAGATTGACTTCAGTTGGCTTGTCATCAGTGAGTGGGTTTTGCTTTCCTTGTCTCTTCTCGGAGCCCACATTCCCTCTTGCTGACCTCATGCTGTCAGTCATTTCCTGTCTCCAGGGACTTTGCCTGGGCTTGAGAGCTCCTGTGGGTGAGTGGGTGGGCATTAGTGCTCCCTCCGAGTAGAGATGTCCTTCTGTCCAGACAGGCATGCAGAGTTGGCTGCAGACACTGCAGGTCTGGGGGTTCTTGTCTCAGTGCTGCTTCCCTGAGGGTGAGATCATTGGGGAGCTGCTCACGCAGACATCAGTCCTGCGCATGCAGGCACTTGGTGGGCATGTTCTCCTCCACAGGGGCTGCCCTGGTGGGCACTGGAGGCCTTGCCTGTGGCCCTGGTGCAGCCCCGGCTTTGTGTTCACAACCGCTCTGATACCTTCTTGTGCACTCAGTGTTGTCTCTCTCCCTTTCAGACAACTACGTTGACAGCCAGATGAGATACGCGAATCGAGGAGGCCTCTTCAGGACATGGCTGCTGTGAGCTGGCCCTGGCCAGCAGCACCTGGCTTCGCTCTGGACATCTGCAGTGACCCCATTTCATGCCGCCACATGCTGACGTGTTCTGATGCCTGAACAAGATACCACATAAATTCTCAGCACTGGCTGATTTCTCCCACTGTGTTTAGTGTGCCCATGATGCCATGTCATGACTTGAACCCCTCTAGGTCCCAATTGTGTCTCCTTATCCTAGATACCTGCTCCCCTTCTGTTTAGCCACTGTGCCCTCTGAGTCAGGTCTGCTGTCCTACTGTCTGTGACAGCCACTATGTCCTCTCCCAGCTGTCTCCTGTCCACCAGCTTCATGGACAGCATTAGTCTTGCACATGCGTGCACATGGCGGGCGTGATCTCCTCAACAGGGACTACCCTGGTGGGGGTTGGATGCCTTGGCCGTGGCCCTGGTACGGCCCCAACTTTGTGCTCACAACCTCTCTGATATCTTCTTGTGCACTCAGTACAGTCTCTCCCTTTCAGATGACTACGCTGATAGCCGGAGGAGATACGTGAAGTGAGGAGGCCTCTTCAGGACACAGCTGCCATGAGCTGGCACTTGGCTTCGCTCCGGACATCTGCTGCAGCGACCCCATTCCACACCACTGCCTGCGTGTTCTGATGCCTGAATAAGATGGTCCTACAAGTGCTCACGCCCAGCTGATTCCTCGCACAGTGCTTGGTCTCCACCACATCTTGAATGACTTTGGACACTTACCTCACTCACCCGCTCTCCCCCTTTTTTTTTGCTATGGGCCGCCACCCCTATGCCCTCGATTCACCAGTTTGCTTCCCCACTGTCTGTGACAGCCTCATGTCCTCACCCAGCCATCTCCCCTTCTCTCCAGCTTCATGGAAGGCGGCCTCCTGTCCTTTTCCTGCACTCGGACTGCCCCAGTGCAGGGCAGGCTGCGGGGCCTCAGAACAAAATCCTGTCCCAGGGAGATGCAGCCCCAGGAGGCGAAGAACTGCCCAGTAGGACAGGTGCTGCCAACCACAGTGTGCAGAGTCTTCGGTGACAGTGGCACAAGAGGTGCAGGTTGTTTGTGTCTGTGCCTGGGATGCTGGCCTGGGCTCTGTGGTCTGGTGACAGTGCCCTCACCTCCAGGGCAGCAGGAAGGGTGGTGGGGAGAGATGTCCAAGAATCAGGGTCCAGTGCAGCCAGCAACCTGGCACTTGGGCACCAAATCTGTACTCTCTGGGGTCATGGGTGGGTAGAGGGGGAGGGGTGCCCCTCCTTTAAAGTAGGGCTTCTAAGAGACTCTTCTTCCCCTCCAGCCCCTGCTTTGTACCCTACGTTCAAATGGTTCCATGTAGATATAGAGGCTTCTCCTTACGCTTCTAGAAAAAGCAGATTAAAATGTTTTTCAAACCTTTTCCAAAACTTTTGAGCTTGATGCATGTCCTTGTATGTGTAGCATAAGTGAGGGACAGAGGAAATTCAACACCATTGTACTTTTGAAAAGAATGTGTTTATTCATTTGAAAGACAGAGTTACAGTGAGAGCACGAAGGAGAGACAGAGCTTCCATCCACTGGCTCACTCTCCAAATGGCTGCAAGTGTGGGAACAGGCCAGCCCAGAGCCAGGAGCCAGAAGCTTCTTCCAGGTTTCTGCCATGGGTTTAGGGGTCCGAGGCCTTGAGCCATCTTCCTCTGCCTTCCCAGGCACATTAGCAGGGAGCTAGACTGGAAATGAATTAACTGGGCCTGGAACTGGAGCCCCTATGGAATGTCAGCCTCCCAGGTGGTGCTTCACCAGCTACAGCACACCACAAGAGCCTGCCAGGATGATTCTATAGGGGAAGAGTTCTAGTGGATGCCTTTCTCTGCCCTGCCCTCTCCTGCACTGACAACACAGCTGAGAGCCTGGTGCAGTGCCTAGAGATGCAGCACAGTGGCTTGCAAGCAGGAATCCTGGGTCAGGTGCCTGAGACTCACTCATCCAAAGTCTAACAGTGGGGCTGGGCAAGGGATTCTTGGCTGAAACGGACACCAGGCCCCTCACTTCCCCACCCTTACCCCCGAGCCCTCAGTACCCCATTCTCCCTGTGCTTAGATGCCCAAACCCAAGGGCCTGAGGCACCTGGCAGTAGCTCTCAGGACCCAAACCCAAGAGAAGCAGATGGATGAGGAGTGAGGCATGGCCTCTCCACATCCATGTCCAGGTTCCCAGAGGGTGCCTGGATGCAGTCCCCAGGAAAGGAAACCCCAGGCTTCTGGGATGTCTCCTCCACACAGTGGGACCAGTCCTCAGGGACCCCCCGGCTGAAACTGAACATTCTCTGAGGAGCCCAGTGCTTGAAGGAACAAAGCTGTTGGAAAGAGGCAGGCAATGGGCTTTCCCGGACTGAAGTGTGCAGGTCTCAGCTTGTGGTCGCCTAGTACTTGAGGCCGGGGTCGGGGATGGCTGAGTGGGACAGAACAGGAGAGTCTTATACGGGGGCAGGGCCAAGCCTGCAGTTTCTTGGGGCCGCTCCTCCCGGCTTATGCCAAAGTTGTCTTCTGAGATGTGGCAAAGCACTGACCACTTCTGGGTGCCATTGCCACAGGTCACAGGCAGAATCCCTGTTCAGGGCTCATCTCCCAGGCAGGGTCCTCAGCTTGGAGAGAGCTGGAAGAGGCCATGAAAGTCCTGCCTCACCTCCTCTGAAGGTGACACAAAAGGAGACTGGGTGGGCTCCTGGGGCAGAGTGCAGGTCAGAGCTTGCCCATTCTTGGTGGCCACCCCAACCTCCTGGGTTCCAAAGACAGGACACACATGTCCACCTCAAAAGCGATGGCTGTTAAACACAGGTGTGTGATGCCTGCCTGTGGTCTGGTGCTTGTGGGAGCCACAGGCAGGACACTTGGTCTTCAGTGTGGTGATAACGGAGGCATCTTTCAAGGCTGGGTGCTCTTGGGAGGTTGCTGCTGTTCCCTCCCCGTCTCTCTCCCAGCTTTCTTCTCTGGAGGTAAATGCTGGGGCTGTGATGCCACCTGCCAGGAGACCCTCCCCAGAGTCAGGTTGATGTCTGCAGCAGGCCCTTGCGCCTCCAGAATTGTGAACTGAATGTATTTCTTTTCTGAGTTTGACACTGTCCCAAAGCAGGTTAAGTTGATGCTGCCTATTCTTGAAGCCCATATGGGTGCCAGCTCCACTGCTGGCTTCCCCATATCCATCTCAGCTCCCTAAAGTGCCCAGGAGAACAGCCCAAGATGGCCCAAGGACTTGGGCCCCTGCACCCACAGGAGACACCTGGCTGAAGCTCCAGGCTCCCAGCTTCAGCCTGACTCAGCCCTGGCCATTGTGACCCTCTTCCTTTCTCTAACTACCTTATAAAAACTAAAATGTAAAGAAACAAACAAAAAACCCCACCCGTTTTCTTTATAATGTACATAGCCTCAAATATTTCAGTATAGCAACGGAAAAACAGACTAAAACAAGAGCACTTCAAAAGTGTAACCTAGCATGTGTGGAATACAGCCATGCATAACACAACTTGTAAATGTGAAGTAGCAGAAAAGTACTGAAATAGAGCATTTCCAAAAAAAAAAAATTCTGGAAAATTGAATTAAAATAAGCTTGCTTTGGTGGAAAGAAGTTCTGAATTCTCTGCACAGGTTTTGCATAATTGGTATCTTCCAGGGACTGTGTGGGTCCCCTTGTACACATCGGTTGCAGGGGCCAAAGGCCACGGGGAGATGCCCTGTGCTGGGGGGGCTGGCCCCAAACCCAGGAAAAAATAGTGGAGAAACATCAACCCTGAGATATACTCTATTTGCTGCTTACTTTCAAACTTAAGTAGGGATACTTTAAACACGCAAGTCATCCAGAAAGTGGAAAAATTGGACTATCAAAAGATAGAGCAGGGGAGCTGGACAGAGGCACAAACAATACCCTCTGTGTTTATAGCAGAGAGACAACAAATGACATACTTTCTGTGATGTTGGCAGGGACACTGAAGAAAACCCAAGCGGAGGATGAACTCAGCACTAAAGGGAGAAAGAAACGTAAACTACAAAACACAGGACAGACAACAGCATTGTGTGTGTCTCGACTCTGGCACCTGATAAAAGAAGGAAATAAAATTTTTACCTTAGGCTTCTGACTCCAAATACATACTGAGTGCTCCAAAAACAAGTATCACAAGAGACTGTAAAGTGGTCACGTATTGGTGAGCAAGACTGGCATACAGACGCAAACTTTATTTTTTCTGGAGGAAATAATCTGAACTTACAATCCAAAGAAAACACACAGATAACATTCCAAGGAAAATGATCACAATCAGAGCATACAAAATAGATACTCTGGAAAAAAAGGGCAAAACAGATCAAGGATCAAGAAATACTAGGTACTGATCTCACAGGCAAAGGAAAATGGAACTTAAAAGAATCAGCAGGAAACAAGAAAATTTACAGAAGAATGCAACAGACTTCCAGTGATCCAACAATACACTAGGCTGAATTAGAACTCAATGGACTGAGGACACACCAACCAGAACTGAAGAAAGAAGCTGTAAATGGGGAGATGATCCGAAGACATCACCAAAAATAAAGTTCAGTGACATAAAGAAAGAAAACATGCAGAAAAGTGGTCAGGATGCATGGGAGAAAACAGTGAGAAAATCTAACTGATGCCAAATTGGACTTTCAGACGAGAACAGATTAAATAAAAACTGGACTCCCGGGGTTAGGAATGTTTTGTTCTTAACTTGGATGGTGGTTGTGAGCACAGAAACACCCACTGATCTGCAGCTATCGTGCACTTGTTGGTAGGCACACCATATTTTAATGGTTTCCAAAATGGGCACTACTCAAGAAAATTCCCTATGATAAATGATCAGGTATGTTTAATCACACACAGTTCCTGCTTTAGAAACAGCAGGCCATCTATCAAATTTATCACTGATAGATTTGTAATAACCTATACACCCATGCTTTTTTGTGGCTGAAAACTTTTTCCTCTGTTTAGATCAGAATGTTAACTAACCCATTTGCTTATGTACCATTTTGTAAACTAATGCCAATAAAGTAGAATTTTCTAAAAGAAGTGATACAGAAAGTACAGATTAATTAATCTAAAGGCTTCAGATCTCACGTTTCTTGATCATCTCAGGCCAGTTATCCTTGTTTCTGGTTTTCAGTGGTTGCCTTTAGGAGCTCAATCTTAAAACTTGCATCTGTAGTTTAAAGCAGTTTGTGGGCTTCACTTGGAAGCAGCCTCCATCTGCTCCTTAGCCACTCTTCTAATTCCATATTCTTTCAAACATTATGAAGTATTAGATGTGATCCTCCAATGATGTGTGGCAGTTTTCCTGCTCTGGGAAATGTGACCTGAAAGCAGTAAAAGTCATATGGTTTTCAACATTTAACTAACAAACTATGGTGATCACATCTAAAAGCCAAAGACTATAAAAATCACGCATACCATACTACATGCCATAAATGACAATGAGAAAGGAATGAGGTAATAAGCACATTTGGTTTGGAGTTTTATCTTTTTGAGCAAGTACTATACCTCATTTCAGACATGTCACTAGGATATATGTACAGAGAAGATGCTGAGATATTAAAATTGCAGGTTTTAAAATTAAAAAAGGGATTTATCTGATTATTAGCAATTCAAACACTCAGTGAACAAATTTTTTTTAGGAAATAGCTATTGCAAATGGAATAGATTTATACTTTAAATAACATTTTAACTATTTACACATGAATAGTTTGCATTAAAAAATAAAATTCTGTATGCAAATGCATTTTTCAAAGCACAACAACCACCATATTATTGATTTGGATAACACTCAAATTTCTTTTATTTACAGGCAATCCAGTAAACTACTTGTCCTATATAAATTTTGGTATGAACGCCTTATATAGTTTAAAAGTAAATTTTAAGCTATAAGTATTTTTAATGATTTTTATATATTCAAACTGCTTTTTAGGTACTTGGACTACTTACACTGTTTTATAGCTACTAATATGCCAATAACAAACACATTTTTCCCTGGTAACTTAATCAATAATAAAATCTCGTCTCTTCTGAGTTTCTATTCACAAGCCACAGCTATGAGTTGGGAAAGAGCAAGTGCACCACTAAAAAGGTGTCATATGAGAGGGATCTCGTCTAAGCAGAAGAGATTGCTCCTGTCGGACGGAGTTCAGACCCCTCTAGATAGCATCATAGCAGGTACAAATCAACCTGAGAAATGACAACAGTACACGCTCACATCACAGACAAAGAGCTACACTATGTCAGTTACGGCAGACACTGAAATAATTACTGTCCTCTGATCAAATGCAGAGGGCAAAGGCCACCAGTTAGTGTTAGGTCTGGATCAAGAAACAAAAGGTAGACTGACTTTTATGACAGTGCTTCTACACAATTTTAATATCAGCTAGATACGTAGTCGGGTGATATGATCTACAACATGGTATCGCACAATGATGAAACTGTCTCCTCAGAATGTATCTCAGTGTTGTTAAGGGATACATGACTGGGTTTCTATTTGGTTTTATAAAGGCATGTAATAATAGAATGCCTACAGCTTTCATTACTGATTATGCTCAGCTTTTAGGTAGGAGAAATTGTATCAGTTTTGCACATAAACTGCTTTCATTACCACTTCACCATAACAGTATTTCAAAAAACATTTCAAACACTGCCTTCTTGTGATATAGTTAAAGAAACACCAACCTTTTTGAATTTCTCAAAATTCTTCATTGACCATCATCAATATTTACATCCAACAGATTTCTAACCAGCAATGATCTAAATTCACTCTTCTTGAAGTTCATCACCATCTTCTGAAACTCATCATCGTTCTTAAATGGAGTCATAAGGGATGGAAAAGGAGAAATAAAATTATTTGTTATTTAGGAATTTACAGCAAAAACTCAGAATGTCTGAGGAGACTCAAGTTTGCCTTTGGTGCCTGCACTTTGTATTTGGAACCAAATCATACCTCCCTGAAACCCCCAAAATTATTAATTCAAATGTTTTATAACTTTGGAAACATTTAAACACATTGGCCTGTAATAGGAGACTAAAAATCATATGGGATTTTAAATTTAGTATCCTATCCTAATAAATAAACAGCTCACCTTCGTGCATATGTTCTCAATACAAAACCTCAGCACTGTCTGCTTCTCATTAGAATGGCTCACGCAGATGATTACATATTCTACATGTTCCACAGGTCATCTACCATACTTAGGCATTCATGGATTCTCAGCACTTTTTTATTTTTAATTTCCTTAAGGCATCAAAAAAATCAATCTTTGTTTTTAGACGTTATCTCATTCACTCACAAGCCATTTCTTTTTCCAGATGAAGAGTTCTAAAATCAGCCTCAGGATTCCTTCAGACATCCTTCACTTGCTAACAGTGACCTCTGATTCATGACATTTGCTATTAGCTACCTAGTCAGTCACACAGCACCACTGTTGCAGCTGCTCCTGAAGCTGCTAAACTGGAAACAATAACAGGGGAAAGTGCTAACAGGTCTAAATTACAGGCAGTCAGGAAGGAAAGGAAAACCAGAAGAGACAGCAAGCAGGGGTTCCTGAGACAGACAGAGCACTGTCAGGGACTCTCTCTAAAAAGCAGTAGCCTAATAGCTCCACAGTTCACAAATATTTCACATCTCCCACCTGCCCTCCAGGTTCCACCCTCCAACTGGAGCAGCAGGGACTCAAATTGGCACTCATATGGGATGTTGACACCACAGCCTAGTACATCACGGTAACGGCCCCTGAAATTTATTTTCTATTTAGCAAACCCACATGAGGAAAAAGAAAAGCAATCGCCATCGTCAGAAGGACTCTGGGAACAGGACAACTGAATCTCTAAGAGAGCTGGTGATGAATTTCTTGGGCATATCTGCACTCAAGGTCCCAACTATGTATCTTCTTAGGTGAGTATAAATTTAGTCAACAGACTAGTTAACCTGGTATTTCCATTGTGAGAAGTTGGTGTGATGGAGAGTGTGAGCAGAGCTAGGGTAACTGAACTCACCCTGCAAGGAGGCAGGAGACAGGCAGGTCCCCACGGAGTGGCTGACAACTGTGGCCACACAGATAGTGACCTGAGGGGTGCACCTGCAATGCAGTCCCTTATTCCTTATGCTGACTGCCACCACATGCTCAGAAGGGAGCAGTGGGTGGAACACCTCAGGCTGTCTGTTCCAATGTTGACCAATTAAAGAACCATACTTGTAGCTACAATTGGTCCTCAGCTGGGATGAGCTTTCTCTGGTCCACCACATTTTTCTGGTAGGAGATTAGCGATTTTGTCCTGTGCTGGGGAATCTATATCCTCCGTCATCCTAGAGGACTCCACCGAGTGCTCCAGGAACACCCTCCACAATTTCACAAATCCTTTTAAGCTTCAACAACACTGAGACTGTGGATCCAGTGGCACGGTGGCTAGGTCTGAGCTGCTTCACTTCCAATCCAGCTCCCTGCTGATGTGCCTATGAATGCAGGGGAGGATGGCCCCAGTGCTTGAGCGTTTGTACCCACGGGGAAGAAGCTCCAGGCTCCTGCTTTTGGATCAGTCCAGCTGCAGTCACTGCAGCCACGTGGGAAGATCTCTTTCTGTCTCCCCCTTTTCCCTTCTATGACTCAACCTTTCATATAAACAAATCTTAAAATAAAGATAATAATATTGCTAAGATTGTTAACCAATAAAAAGCTGATGGCAGAATGGCAGAAACCCTTGACTGAACGTATCTATTGACTCTATCAGCACTACAAATACTAAAGTATCTGACCTTTATTTTTTTCTTGTCTCCTCAAAATTACATTATACAGGAAGAAAAAATTTTATATGACTTTTAATATGTAGTTATGAAAGGATGAATACATTTCAGCTTTAAGAAACTTCAGAAAGAAATTATTTTGAATTTTAAACTTAACTATATCATATTCAGCAAAAAAGCTTAATATGACTTTATTCAATCAGACAGGCTAAATACAAATTCTATTATTGTAAAAAAAAAAAAAAAGAGGCAGAAAACATGCTGATAAAACTGTTCCTAGCAAAACAAGTCACACTCAATTTTCAAGTAAACCACATGGCATAACTATCACAAGAATTCTTGTATCTAGGAAGCGTCTTCAAAAGTTCATAGAAACTGTGTTATGAAAACACTACCTATGAATTTTCAAGTGCTTTTCCCAAATGAATGTCTTTTAAGGTCATTTTCTCCCAGACTTCTCAAGTAAGCTAGTACTTTTACATTACTAAATGAAGTATAATCAAAATGTCACATAAAACTTCCCATTTGCATTTTAATTTAAAATAATAGTGCTGTACCTCTGAAGCATCTCCATAATTGAGTGAATCCATTTTTTCTGAGAGTCAGGAATTACCATTTGTGTACTGGTTATTGCTATATCAATAACATACGTTCCAGGAGCTGAAAAGAAGCTATCCTTTTCTTCATTTTCTTCTGTTATCAACTTAGCTTCTCCACCTCCAAAGACAACTGCTGAACTTAGTTTCTTATACTAAAAATGGAAAGAAACATGTTTTGTTAGCCAAAGTGTCCTGAGATAACTTTTACTATGTAAAAATTGAATTTGGAAAATAAAATTGAATTGGAATTAAAAAAGAATGGGTTCTACTCCTAGAATAGAACATTTGAGATTTCATTTTGGGCAGAATCCTTACTCAGAAGTTCTCTATGCAGCCCTGGAACCATTACCTTGTCCACAGTAACATCATCGTCATCATCAGACTTACTCTGTCAGCTTACCCGCATGACTTTCTGCAGTAACAAAGTTAGGACCCTTGTTTGGTACAGAGAAGACACTCTATGGATGGTTACTGACTGAATAAGCTAGGACAAAGTTTCCTGTCCTCTGTGTTTACATATTTATATAAACCAGCTCAGTTACCAGGTATTAAGAAGTATAATTATATACATGATCACCTGGCAGACGCTGGTGCCTGCACTTCACAATTCTGTACAAAAATTCTCAAATCAAATACCTTATCAGTGTGAGAACAATAGCACGTGTTGATTTATGGTCTTCTTTAGGAAAGTATAATTTCTAACATTACCTGCTTGGCATTTAAAAATACAAATGTTTTTCCTTTGAAGATCTCTTTTCTTTCCTGCCGCCCCGACAGATCAACACCATTATTTCCAATGGCTGGTTCATCAATAGGTGGGTAAAAACTGTAAAAGTTTGTAAAGCATATTGTAGTTACACACTACTTTTAAATTTATAAATTTCTGATACCAGAAAAGCATAATTTCCATAAAATCACAACAAGTTCTTTTTAAAGTAAGATTTTGTTTTAAGTTGGTACAAAATGACCAAAAGCCACCCATGTGCCTTTTCAGGAACTATAGTGAGAGGTACTGCACAGCACAGCAGGACTGGCTTCCAGTTCCTCAGAATAACCAAGGTAGACAATCATAATCAGACACATGGGAAACACACATGACTCAAACAGTTAATGTGAATTGCAAAAGGGTGAGAAAAAAGATCAAATTCTATCAGCAGCTTGTGTTTACTGGGGAGCCACTCTGTGTTACTAAGGCTCACATTTAGTTCTGTGAACACTACCGTAATATTGTTTCAGAGCATTTTAGAAAAGTTCACAATAGTTTAAAACTTTCTCTAGAGTAAAGAACCTATTTTTCTGCTCTTTAGTAAGATGCTATAATATTTTTTAAATGTCTGGGGAAATGAGAAGAAAGCAAGGAGGAAGTAAAACTGAACAGATAATTTTTAAAATCTCATTAGGCCATTCTTTGAATTCCCTAAGAGATTTTGTTACAGTTGATGCAGCTTGTCTCTGTAGCTCTCGGTAAAACCCAACATAAGGATGACTACAGGGAACAAGACAGGAAGAGGCAATTCACAACATTTAAGGGTTAACTCTCTTCAGAGAGCAACATCAAACAGAACAATATTGCAATCTTAATGGTGATCAAAGGAGGTAGAACTGATTTCCCTGCTTCCTCCTTCCAGCTGCCATCTCGCTCTGCCTCCATTTCTCCTTGGCCACACAGAATATGACACATCTGCTAAAGTAAAGCTAAGTCTTGACAGAAAAGTGGAAAATTTATGGCAACTTGAAGAATAACAGCATTTCTCCAATCCATCACAACAAATGCTCTAAGTATATCCTGAAATGATTTCTGCAAGCCAAAATCTCGGGGGACTGAGTGACAATATGAAATTCGAGCTACCATGTTAACTCTCCTGTTTCTTAGCAACTTTTAAAATTACATAGTTCACTTTTAGCAGTTTACTGTACCTAAGAAAAGAGTTAAGTGTAATTTCGTTCAAAGGATTTAAGATTCTACACTGAACTAGGATCGTAAAAATAAGCATAGAATTTCCCTTCAGCTTTTCCTAACAATACTATGAGAGTACTAACTATTTCTGAGTCTAGAATATTTGGTTCTTCCACTAAATACGATGAGGGCAGAAATCTAATAGTTTAAAAAAAAAGATTTAATTATTGATCTGATAGAGTTCCAGAGAAGGAACTCTGGGAGGGAAGAGAGAGCCAAGCCAGAGCACTATCTTCCATCTGTTGGCTCACTGCTTTCACTTCCCAAATGGCCTCAACAGCCAACGTGAACCAGGGTGAAGGCAGGAGCAAGGAGCTTCTTCAGGTCTCCCACATGGATGGAAGGGTCCCAAGCACTTGGGTCATCTGCTGCTGCTTTTCCCAGGACATTAACAGGGAACTGGATCTAAAGGGGGTAAGTCAAGACACGAACTGGTATCCATATGCCATGCTGTCAGCACTGCAGGCGACAGCTGAGACTGCCGCACAACAACCTGAGTCCCTGTAAATTTTTTTGGCTTATTCAATCTTCAAGTGTATCTTCTGCCTGGTTTATGGTAGACATTCAACAGACATAAATATAAATTATAACTTTGATACATATACAAAGTATAAACATCTCTCAACTTGTGGACTACAAATTTAGGTATTAAAATGCTGGGATTAAAACAATGTATTGGGCCCGGCAGCGTGGCCTAGCGGCTAAAGGCCTTGCCTTGAACACGCTGGCATCCTATATGGGCGCCGGTTCTAATCCCGGCAGCTCCACTTCCCATCCAGCTCCCTGCTTGTGGCTTGGGAAAAGCAGTCGAGGATGGCCCAATGCTTTGGGATCCTGCACCCATGTGTGTGACCTGGAGGAAGTTCCTGGCTCCTGGCATTGGATTGGCACAGCACCAGCCATTGCGCTCACTGGGGGAATGAATCATTGGATGCAAAGATCTTCCTCTCTGTTTCTCCTCCTCTCTGTATATCTGACTTTGTAATAAAAATACATAATAAATATTTTTTTAAAAACCCACAATGTACCTTGGTTTACTTTAAACACTGTGTAATTTGAAACTCACCACTAGGTACAATCTACCTTGACAAAAACACAGATATAGGGAAGAACTACCCTGAGCAAAGAACACCGATGCATTAGTGGGTAGCTGGAGAGAAACCCGTACTTGACCTGGCACACAGACTGCGATCTCAGCTTCACCCCTGTGCTCCAACTCCAGGACAAACACAGATGATTAATAACACAGTGAGAAAAAGCGTGCTATGTTCTGAACTTCATATTCCTAGATGAGCCTTTCATTTCTCAGTGTACTGAAGAGAACAGAGATTAGTGAGAACTATACAACTAATTAAAGTCACTATTTCTGAAGTAATGTTTTCAAGAAGTTTCAAAGTATTTCTGGTGCTCCAGTGACAGCTGGTAAGAAAACTAGAAAACACAAATATAATCTGATAGAAATATAGATTAGAGGCAGGCTGCTTCAATAGAAGGCTACTACAAATACAAAGTGGCATAAAAATTTTAAAAATAAACTTGGCCTGATTGTATAAAATGTTAAGAGCCATAAGTAAAATAATGTTTTCATAGTAACTGGCACACATCATCCACATATTTATGTAAAGATATTCAAGAAATACTTTTTACCATTTACATCATATACTTGTACATAAATGTTTATCTCATCTTCAATAAATTTCTTCTAAACCACGATAATTCATTTTGCTTTTGTCTTTTAAGATTTTTCAAACACATTGAGCACGGATTTCTCCAAACACACTGAATACGGTGAAATCAGTATCCCCAGCAACAACTACTCCCCCAGGACCTGCACAGCTCCCTGTTTCATCAGTGTGCTGGGAGCATGTTCCTGCTTTCTCGAACCACTTACTACACTGCTTCTTTACATGATCTCTAAAAGCTTAGCCCAAGGGGCAGCTACAACTTGCAGGTGTGCGGCACAATGCTTTGCCTTGGATTTTAACTGATTATATATGCTGTTCTCTACTAGTTCAAACTTCCTAAATGTTCATGTACTGACTGTTTCAAATTGGTGTGTTTATTAGGCCTAAAACCTAATGGCAAGCTAGTGAGGTCAAATTTGTTCCAGTTTCACACTTGCAGGCAATAGACAGACTGCTGGCTCAGAGACAAAGCAGGCAGCATAAGCATCGCTGTTTGTAGGTCACGTCCTGATCAAGGACCGTGGCAGGATAGACTGTATCTTGTGTGGTTTGTGCTACCAGAGAGAGAACACTGACCTTGGGCCCGCCCGTTTCGTAACAAGCAGCCAAAAAGCCTGCTGTTTGAGAACAGGCTCGTGTAAAAGGCCTTCAGAGCACTGCATTTTTGGCACACCACACAAGCTGTGTAAGAATACAGGGTACTTGGGCCCGGTGCAGTGGCGCAAGTGTTTAGGGTCCTCACCTTGCACGCCCGGGATCCCCTATCCCATAGGCATTGAAGCCTAGTTCAATCCAAGCAACCTACTATCCAGCCCCCCCACACACACTTGCAGATGCCTTTCTGTCTAACCACCCTGTCCCTGCCCTGGTTTTCATGCTCTCCAGTGGGAGTGGTTACCCACAAGGGAGGTGCCCACTATCTTCCTACTAGGCCAAGCCAACTTCCGGATTGTGCACTCTCCAGGTGGTTCTGGCACTTAACAGAATTGGCCTCCAGTGCCAGCCTCTGCCATCTGATGATGTGGCAAAGCCCAACTAACCCTCATCCACTCTAATTTTTGCTTGCACCAGTCAGAACAGTCAGCCAAATATGGCCCTTGCCCAATCTAGCTCACATGAGGCCCACAGGTGTTGTAGCCCTGCCTAGTCTGGTCTGCCTCCATCCCAACTCATGCTCTCCAGTGGGAGTGGTTGTCCAGCAGAGGAGCCCACATTCCCCTAAGGCTTTGCCTCCTCTCCCCTTCCCCCCGCCCCACCCCGGTACTCAAGTGTGCTATTTGGGCACTGCAACCATATCTGGTATGGCTCATCTCACATTGGCATTCCTTAATGTGCACTAGTATGTGTTGTGACTGAAACTGGCCTGACCCACACTCTATGCTGGTGCTCAGATTCGCCAGCAGTTGATGTGAATGGGTTCAGCCTGGTCTGCCCACCTCCTATGCCATATGCATGATGTAAAGATTTATTTCATCTTTATTGCAAAGTCAGATATACAGAGCAGGAGGAGAAACAGAGAGGAAGATCTTCCATCTGATAATTCACTCCCCAAGAGACTGCACCGGCTGAAGCTAAGCCGATCCAAAGCTTGGACCCAGGAACTTCCTCCAGGTCTCCCACGTGGGTGCAGGATTCTAAGACTTTGGGCCATCCTCCACTATTTCCCAGGCCATAAGCAAGGAGCTGGATAAGAAGCAGGGCTGACAGGATTAGAATCAGCACCTATATGGGATCCCAGCGTTTGCAAGGCGAGAACTTAAGCTGCTAGACCACCACACCTGGCCCAAGATAAAAATAAATATTAAAAAAAAAAAACCTACTACTGCCTGCCTGCCTTCCTTCTTTACTTTTCTCCCTCCCTCCTTTCTCTGTCTCTTTTCCCTTCAGGGTCACCAGCATTGGATAGTCTTTGGCCAGATCTTCAAATATCCACAAGGTAAAATGGGCAGTGATTCTAGGCTGTTGTGCCGCCTCTGTGTGTATGCTTTACCCTGATCCTCTTCTGGCCACTCTGGAGGAGGTCAGCACCACATTGGGCCACCAGGGCAGAAAATGAAAGGCCACGTGGATGGGGCCAGCAGAAAAGCAAAGAGAAAACGACAAAGGAGACTCAGTATCTCAGACAACGTCCACAGAAGCCTGCTGACAGTGGCTCTCTAAGGTTCTGTCACCTGCCTACTTCTGCATTTCCCCTGGTGATCATGTCCACACTCAGGACCTCAAAGGATGTGTATCAGGCTGAAGGTGACATCAAAAGAGGATGTGGAGGCCCGGCACAATGGCTCAGTGGTTAAATCCTTGCCTTGAAAGCACTGGGATCCCATATGGCTAAATCCTTGCGGTGCATGCCCTGGGATCCCATTTGATTGCCAGTTTGTGTCCTGGCTGCAACACATCCCATCCAGCTCCCTGCATGTGGCCTGCACAAGCCTTGGAGGATGGCCCAACATCTTGGGACCTGCACCCACACTGGAGACTTGGAAGAAGCTTCTGGCTCCTGGCTTCAGATCGACTCAACTCTGGCCATTGTGGCCATTTGGACATTGAACCAGTGGAATGAAAAATCTTTCTCTGTCCTACTCTCTATAAATCTGCCTTTCCAATAAAATAAATAAATTTTTGGAAGTAAAAGGACAAAAATCACAAACTACCACTACTACCCAGTACTTCATACCCATCGTGATGTAGCATAACACATAACCATGTGTTTATGGTGATGCTGATATTAACAAATCTATATCTGTCAGTCCTATAAAAACATAGCTCATACATATGTATGCAATAAGACATGCTTATGAACATGAACCACTTTGTTACTGCTCTAACAATAAAATGAGTGGGCCCGGCACAATGGCTCAGAGATTAAATCTTTGTCTTGTAAGCACTGGCATCCCACATGGATGCTGATTTGTGTTCCAGCTATTCCACTTCCCATCCAGCTCCATGCTTACGGCCTGGGAAATCAGCAGAGGAAGGCCCAAAACCTTGGGATCTTGTGCCCATCTGGGAGACCCAGAAGAAGCTCCTGGCTCCTGGTTTCAGATCAGCTCAGTTTTGGCTGTTGCAGCCATTTGGGAAGTGAACCAGGGGATGGAAGATCTTTGTCTCTGTCTTTTTCTCTCGCCATAAACCTGATCTGTCTTTCCAATAAGAAAAAAAAAATCCTTACAAAATAAAAATATTAGTAACACTACAACATGCTGATAAAAAATACTTTTGAAATTCTTAACTTCCTTAACACTCCTAAACTTAAGGCCATTTTAAATAATCAGTCATTCTATAGAATCAATGTAAGCTTGTAATCGTACAATCTGGCTGCACTGATGGCTTTTGGGCAGCAGGTTAGGGGTCTAGCAGGTTCCAGGCAGTCACACCCATGGCAGGAAATGTGGGGTGATCCAACCAACAGCCTTTGGTGTCACCAAGAACCCCAGGCTTTCGGGACTGATTGGTCCCAGACAAGGCAGGATCCCCAATCTCAGGGAGCACAGAGTGGGCTGTGTGTTTTAGCGCTGAAACACACAGTGCATGCTGTGCTGCCTGCGCTGACTCCAGTGCAGAGGAGTAGAGCATGTCCAGGTGCACTCGAATGAGTCAGCCTGCTCTTACAAACCAGCTGAGGTCCTCAGATGCCACCTCAAAGACACAAAAGGCCAGAAACTTCTCAGAGTTAGTGACAGTAATCTATGGACACAGCCAGCAGAATCAGCTGTTTTCTATGGCTCCTGAGATGTAGCCATTAGGTGAGATGCAGAGAGCTTTCTGAACCTTCACACCTAATCAGTAAGAAGCAGCTACAGAAGTATTAGGTACTACCCCTCTTTCCAGGCTCACAAGAAGCCAGTCAATGGCAAGCAGCACTCTCTCTTCCCCACCCAAGATAACAAGATTAAAGCAGAAAATCTCTTTACAACCCTTCCTCTCTCTGGCCACTCTAGCCCTAAGTGTGTGTCTGGGATGTCCTTATCTTTTAAGTAAACCTTACCAAGAAAAAAAATACAATCTATTTTGTCACATACCCTATAATTCACTGACTTGTACATTTTGAGTAAACAAGCTCTTCTACGTAACTGACTAAAGACATTTACCATTTTGTAATGCTCAGCATTTTGATCATACAATTTGGAATAAATAATAACAAATACTTTCCCTTGTAACCCTAATTCTTACTGCTTTAAAGCATCACTAACAATATCCATAAACAGATCTCCAAGTCTAGTGGCTCACAAATCTGGCACATATCATCCACATTTTGCTGCAATTACCAACAATCAACATTTCTTTTAACAGGCAAGTAGGATGAGAACAGGCCATGTGCTCAGGTTTTATAGATGGAATTACTAATCTAGAGCTACTAAACTGTGTCAGTGATCTCATTTTGAAATGAGGTAACAAAAGCAGTGCCCAGTGCCGTCAACATTTACGTGCAAATATGTGGTTCTCCAAGAGGGTTGCTGCAGCCCCACTACCAAGGGTACCTCACCCATGACCCTGACACTGGCACATGAGCAATGCTGACCTATTTACCATGCTTCAACAGTTTTTTGTTATATATTAGCAGTTAACATCTGTTTCACAGAGCTAAGAAATAACCAATTAAGAATTTGGGGTACTCTTTCTTTACATACTAACTGAAAAAATCTCATTAACATGGAACACATACACACACACAAGAGAAACGTGGAACACAGCAACTATCACATCTAGAATTCCAGAGAGTTAACCGAAAGTCAATGCGCTCATCTTTTCTGTCATATGTTGTTAATTAGAAACACATAATATACCTTTCTATTTGTGGAGGCTGTTTCTTGGACTGAACTGCTTGGAGAAATTCAGTAAAATACTCTGGCTTTACAATGGGGCATCCACAAATGAGTGCACAAATCGTCTAAAAGAAAGAAAATATATGTGGATATATATATATATATATAGTCATTATGATAGCTTCTTCTAAAGAAAACATTCATGTTATAAACTACAAACATGCCTTTCTAATAATTGTTTTCTTTCCTTTTCTTAATTTGATAAACGAAGTCACAATCTGTAAAATAGAATTTCATATTTGCTCAGTTTTATACCACAAACCAGAACTACTCAATTATCAGAAGCCAATGACACAGTAGTCCTTTGGGATAGGCAGAATAACACAAAGACTTTAAAAATGCATTCCAATTTGAAAAACATTACAGGTATACTTTCAGGCTGAAGAAATCTAACCCATCCTGCAGAGGCAATACACATTAAGAGATAAATGGAAATTTCTTTGGAGCCTTACTGCTTTCAGAAGGAGTAAGAGTATAGAATAAAGCCTCTTCAACACAGTAAATCAAGGAGCAACTGGTTAGGCTCAGTGGAAGCTGATGCACACATAAAGAGAGAACGAAACTGTGAACTAACGTGAATCAAGCTATCAGCCTCAAGTAACACACATCCACAAACTCAGAAAGGACTAGAAAATACTACTGTGGGCAATTAAAATAAGAAAGAGCTGGCATATTCTAGGAAATAATCCAACTATACAGTTTATACATATGTCTTCAATAATGCAGGCGTTAGGAGCGACCAAATTGAGGGTATCTCTAAAGACTGGAATCTGACAGATCCCAACTTCCTACGTGAATGAGATCATCCAAATCCAACAGGAAGTAGTGAAATGCAATCAACACAGGACTGAATAAAACTCCAACACATGTGATTCCGGGCAAAGCACTTAACTGCTCCGAGTCGCAATTTCTCTTCAAAATATAAAAGCTGAACTAAATACTCCTCAGGTTTCCCTCTGGTTCTAACATTCAATAATCTAAACAAAACAAAAGCAAAAAGCAAAACAAAACAAAACAAAACCCTATAAGCCTAACTATGCATTGAGAACGCTGAGCAAAAACTAACGATCAGGCTTCATTTATTTATTTATTTATTTTACCAAAAAGTGATCAGAAACACCAAAGAAGAAACGCTGCACACTCCATGGTGGTGTCTCTAATGGTGGTCATTAGCATGTCAGGTGCTAGAAGTGTCCAGCTCTGAGGACTTGGCAAAATATCCCAAGACGATCAAAGCATCTTTGACCTTATTTCAGGCCTTCTAAACCCATGTATCATTACCTATTCCATTTGAGTAACTTAATATCTTAAGGGGGTTATGCTGAGCTAACATTTAAACATGTCCTCATGCATATTTTGGTTTTACAAATGTTTTATGAATCTATTACCTGTGAATTTATCAACATGAGTATTCTTTCAGTAAGTCTTGCTGCAGAAGCAAAAAAATCAATGTCCTACATTTTCCAAGAGGGAACTATCTTTATTCAGGGTAACTTCACCATGGTACAAATTTAACTTCAGGTTCAATCTGGGCAACAAGCCTTTCTCTTTGACAGCTATTTCATGCACATATATGTCCACACATAAGAGCCATTTATGTATAAATCAGAATATAACACTAATATTTAATTAATTATAACAAAAGGTTTTTGCATCTTCAAACACAGGAATCAAAGTATTTGTTGCTTTTCAGCCTAAAACAATCCCACATATCTTTTGCACAGTCAGCCTGTTTAACGAATCACATCTTAAATGCCATTCTTCAATTACCTTTGGATATATCAAATCTGATGAAAATGCAAAACCTGAAAATATACCAAAATACATCACTGCTTTAATGACTAGTCAGCATCTTTGGAAGGTACATATCTATACATCTCAGGGCTTTAAAGATACAGCAAAGATTTCTTTGTGTGATTATAGCTTAACTGAGGGAGCATGAGACCATGAGACAATGTCAGAGACTGGAGGAAGACAATCTGACAGAAGAGACACATGGTGCTAACTCTGTGCTGTGGTGAGTTCACTCAAGGTCCCAGAACTTGTTTTAGTATGGGAACACAGTTCAACTTACTTTAATGGTGACTTTCACTGACATCATGACAAGGTGAGTACATTCTTTTGTCCAGTTGTTTACAGTGAGTCCTCCAAGTTGCAACACAGCTTGATTTAAAGCAGTTTTCCCAAACACATCTAAACAAGAAGAACAGGCAACCAAAGGCTCATACTCTACCCTGTGAATGACAATAAAGTTACTTTATCACAGTTACAAAGACTTTACAGCTTTACAATACTTTACAACTTTAAACTTACAACATATTATTCGTTTAATTTTGACACATTATAAATTTGTAACTTAGGAAATTCTTACCTCCTAAGTCTTGTATTCCCAAAGAAGAAAAAGACATGGCCAACATCAACATTACATTTTAACTTATGAAGCATCAAACAAACGAGGCTCCTATCACAACTCACAGGGACTAACACAAACTTTTACTCACCTGTCCACCACCACCTGTGATCCACAAAATATACCAACAACACAGAGTTCACTACTGTGCTAAACGGGAAGTCAATTATACTGTCATCTTATAATCCTTATCTTTGCTTTAAAATTCAATTGTTGTGAAATAAAATTGTCCACTTTAATCTAATTTAAAACGTGTGGAGCCAGTGCCATTGGTTTGGTACACTAAGCTTCCACCAGGATTCCATATGGGCAAGAGTTCATACCCCAGCTTCCCAAACGTGGATCCAGCTCCCTGCTTGTGGCCTGAGAAGGCAGTCAAGGACAGCCCAAAGCTGTGGGACTCCTCAGCTATGTGGGAGACTCAGAAGAGGCTCCTGGTTCCTGGCTTCAGATTGGCCCACCTCTGGCTGTTGTGGCAACTTGGGAGTGAAGGCAGGATCTCTCAGTCTCTCCTTCTCTCTGTTCATCTGCCTTTCATGTAAAAGTAAATCTTTAACAACAAAAATTAAATAAACAAATCCATACCTGAATTTACTTTCAAACACTCCAAAGGTGACTCTATCCCCTGTCTTCAAAGTTTGGGGAAGGTGATTTTGCATTTTTGCCTCATTAACAAAGGTACCATATTTAGAAGTATCTTTGATTGTCAATACAGGGATTTCATCAGTTTGACTCTGAAAATTAGAGAAGTAATTACAAGTCTTTTACAGCTCAAGCACATACAATCCAGGGGGAAATTATTCACAGGAGACATTTGATAACTTTTGAAAAGGGTAAAATAATAAATAGCTGCATATCCTGCCACCAGAGGGAATGACACCTACTGTTCTGGCTGCCTTCAAAGGACTAATTAGCAATTAACATAAATATCTCCCTTTAAGAAAATCTCTGAATTTCAGAATTATAACTCTTAGAACACACATTTTTCTTTATTTCTGTAAATCAGTTGGGACTTTCCCAACCCTTCCATTTCACACACTTGAGAATTTTATGATTGGCAGCAGTTTGCTTCATGCATAACATGACAGCTTCAGTCCTAAGTTTTCGTTTTGTTTTGTTTACATTGTCAAAACCACATGGTAAACACTGGGCGAGTAAAAACAAGGTATAAAGCCTAGAGGTTCTGACTTTTGGTAATAATTTTATTTTTTCTATTGCAACTTCTATAATAATGCTTTTCTACAACACAAATAGACACAAAACCTAAATGCCAGTAAACTAATCCATCACTTGTGCATTTGTCACATTTGTTCAAACTAACTGCTTACTTTCACTTTCTTGTTCCTACCACGATGATTTTGAACGTATTTATTCATATATTTTTATCACTCTCATCACCCGTGGTTCTGGTGAAAGCTAACAAATACCTTCCAAGCCATTCAAAAGAGCTGTGGATCAGAAGCAACAGTTGTCTTCCCCGGGAAAACCGTCATTCCCACTGCGGAGCCTCCCTTTACACACCCAGACTTTGTGTCCATCAGTCACATACTCTCTTTAAGAGCGAGCATCATGAATGTATCACAGCTAAGCCCAATAACTCTCACCACGGAACAGTCAATGTTGTTAAGTAAACAAATACAAATACAACCTACTTTCTCCAAGTTTCTAAGTCACTGAAACAAAAGCATAAAATGCTCAAACAGCACTCTCTCTCTCACATCAAGGCAATATACTGATTTCAACTCTCACTGCAAGCTAGCAAAATACAATCAGGAACATACCAAGTTGGTCACAGCAAAGTTAGCGATTAACACTGCATGATTTTGACTGATTGACTGATCATCTTCAATTAGAATAGCACAGTTTTTCCTTCCAACGATGTACTCAGTGCCAGTCAAAAGTCTGTATGGTTCTAAGAGGAATAAAATCATGAGACACAAACACACATACATAAATGTGTACATTATATAGGATAAAACTCATGATGTGTCAAGAAAACACTTTGCTATTTCAATGTTAATCAGTTTTACATAAATTAAACTCCCATTTTCTATTAAACCCTTATTGAGGAATATCAAAAGATCACCTATATTAATGCAAGGGCATACCATTTCTCTCAAGGAATAACAACAGTGAAAGGAATTAATACTTTCCCAAAGTATACATTTACTGAAATCCCAAGTAAAGTCCCAATATGAACTTGACTGGAGCTTCCATCCATTAGTTCACTCCCCAAATGGCCACAACAAAAGAGCTGTGCCGATCTGAGACCAGGAGACAGGAGCTTCTTCCAGGTCTCTCATATTGAGTACAGGGTCCCAAGGCTTTGGGTCGTCCTCGACTGCTTTCCCAGGCCACAAGCAGGGAGCTGGATGGGCAGTGCAGCTGCTGGAATAAGGACCAGTGCCCATATGGGATGCCAGTGCTAACAGTAGAGGATTAGCCAGTTGAGCCATCACACCAGCCCCTATTCTTTGTTTGTAAATTTTTACCTTACTTTACTTATTTGGGGGACAGGGATACGCGTTCTGACTCACTGCCCAAACATCCAGGGTATCTGAGCCCAGGACTCAAACTAGGTCTGCCCACAGGTGGCGGTAACTCAACTCTGAGCTGTGGCCAAGGGTGCACTTTAGCCAACAGCTGGAGACAGGCTGAACAGGACTCCCAGGCTAGCCCTGCTACACAGTGCCAAATGTCTGCCTGGTCTGAGCAGTGCTATCCCTGTAACAGATGGCTAAGTCTCAGCCTGTCACCTACTCAGACCAGGTCCTGCAGGGCAAATGCCTTCTCACTGCACACTCAGACCAGGCCAACAGTGAGCTGCAACTAACCAATCCCGCTGTTTCTGGAAGTCACCTCCTACCGTCTGCTGGACTGTTGGGTACTGCTCTCTCAATCTCCACTGGCTCGGGCCACACCTTGATTCATGAAGCCTTTCCTCAGGTATGCTGTGCCAAACTCAATTTGTCTCAGGTCTGTCTTCTTTCCACACATCCACAGGAACCCTGAGAGCCACGAGACAAACTGAAATCTTTATGGTCTGGCCTTGCACTGGTGCAAGTTCATAGGGATGCCTATGTTGGTGTTTACAAAAGTCCTTCAGAGGCCAGATCATATTAATTCTGTTTGCATGCTGGCATCACATGTGGGAACTGGTTCAACCCCAAGCTGCTCCACTTCCCATCCAGCTCCCTGCTTTGGGCTGGGAAAGCAGTGGAGCATGACCCAAGTTTCCTGCACCCCTATATACACATGGGAGACAAGACGAAGCTTCTGGCTCCCAGCTTTGCGCTGGTCCAGCTCTGGCCATGGAGGCCATCCCGAGAATGGAAGACTTCTCTGTCTTTCCTGCTCTCATTCAAGTGAAATAAAGAAATCTTAATTTTTCTTTGTTTAAACTTCTTAAATATCCAGTCAAGACTGCCTCTTGGGAGACCCTTTTTTTCCCAATCACAATGTGAACACCCTGAACACACAGGTAATCACGGCTCCCCCGACTTACCCTTTTATCAGCCAATAACGCCCACAAACAGCAGGCAGGCAACTAGGAACTTCCACTAGGGAAGTGCAGACACACAAGAAAGGGGCGGGGTGAAGTGGCCTGGCTTTTGCTGCAGCTCCCCTGGGACACCAGCATCCCAGGTTTGTGCAGGGGGTCCAGCCCAGCACTGCCAACGCGCACTCTGACAGACAGCAACTGAGGCCCTTGCATCCCGGGGTTCCTGGCTTGGGCCTGACCAGCCCCAGTGTTGGACACATCTAGGGCAGTGAACTCGGAGATGCAAGATTCTGGTGTCTCTTTCAAAAAGAAAACGTCTAGGCTGTCCCCTCTTGCTGACAGCACGGAAACGCGTCTGAAACAACAGACAGCTGCTCCGTGCACCGGAGCCACCTCAGCCAGGGCTCAGCGAAGGGCCAGCCGCCCCACCGCCCATGCCCACTGCACAGCGCCGGGGTCCCACGGCCACTGCACAGCGCGGGACAGGGCCGGGCGTCCACCCGCCCAACCCCGGGGCCGAGGACAGCCGGCCTTCCCCGCCACGGCGCAGCCGGGACCACCACGCGCGGGCCCGAACCCCGGTTTCCTTCCCGTTCCGCCGTGCCCCGGAAGGTAAGGGGACCCGACCGGAAGCGACCCTACCCAACTTCCTTCCCCGCGTTGGCGCTCCTCCGAACCCGGGCCCTCTGTCCCTCTCTGTCCTTCCCTGGGGCTGGGCCCGCGGCCGGGAGGAGCTTCCACATGGGCCCTGCTGCCGGCCGACGCGACCGGCGCCAGCCCGCCTGCCAGCCGCCCGAGCTGCGGGGCGAGCGCTCCCGGGCCGCGCGAGCCTCTGTGCCGCCCGCGGGATGCAGCGGGCGTGCGGCCAGGGCGCGGGGCCGCCACCTGCTGGGGAGCCAGGAACAGCGCTGTCTACAAGTTCACCAGGTACTTGTTGGCAAGAATTGCAGAGTCCCCTAAGAAAAAGCTCTGAGAAAAACTTTGCAGTGTTATTTGCTATACGTTTAATAAAATTAATGCAAAATCAATCAAGGAGAAGAAAAGATGTGTATTAGCCAAGTATTTTTGCAGACCATTGGAATGTGATTCTAGTTGACTGCTGTCCAGTTTTGGTTTATGTCAACTCTTAAGAGTTATGTTAAGAGTTAAGTCCAGGATAAAATTGTCTCGTATTAGACAAAATAATTGTGGTAAAAAAACTGACAAATTTGGAAAAAGGAAAAGAAACTGGATGCCTATATTGTCGTAGTGCCACTTTGGTAGAGTCTAACTTAGTGGGTTGCCTGTCAGAAGCTTGTTCAGAAGGCATTTTTTGGTATTGCCTTTTGTGCATTTTATTATGAAAATGCTGCAGTCATATTTAGTGAAAAAAGATCTGAATTATTGCTTACAATAGAAATAAAAGCAAGCATTGGTTGCTTAAACTGGTTTCTCATGTCCAACCAGAAAAAGAGAACTTTAGTGAAGGTAAGATAAGTAAATGCACACACACACACATATACTTTTTTGAGGGGGAGGGGTAGCTAAAAGGAAATCAATTGTATGTAATACTTTGATAAATTCCTAAAATATTTGACCACTGACATTTTCGCTTTGGAAATTCAACTAAATCTAAAAGCATTGTAAAGTTACTATGGTTAAAAACTAATAAGAAATTTAAATGATCTCCCTTTTTTTTATAACATGTAGAGCTGCTATTTTACTACTTGGGGAATGGGAAGTGAAAATTGGACCCTGGAGGGTTTCTACACGCTTTCATCACTTCTCTTTTAGAGAATGTTAAAGCATCCAGTGTTAACTGGAGTAAAACAATTACTAAGTACCATCAGCAAGGAAAGTCTTGAGTTTGTTAGCATTGTGACCTCCTGGAAGGAGAGATGTTGAGGGTGTTGAGAACAGTGCTTTTCCATGTGTGGTCGCTGATCCAAGTTATACGCACAAACAGAAGCTATGAGCTTTCAGGGCACACACTGCTTTAAATGTATAATGCAACTTGCTGCCAGACCAGATGTGTTGAAGAAAGAAAACAAAACCACCTCCTTTCCATAGCTATTAAAGTCAAGTTTACTGTTTTGTTTTAACAAGATAGTATTTTATTTTGCATAGCCGCACATCTGCTTATTTAAAAAACATACTTACCCTTTGGTAGTAATGGTTCAGTACAAGTGAGTATTACAGCTTAATGTCTCTGTGTTCTAATTCTAAGTGTTCTTTTATTCCAGGTCTTATAGAGCAGATAAGACATCTGTAAGGTCATTTTTTGAAATATATTATAAAATAATAAAAAAGCTAACATAATTAAAAACAAAAGAATTGCAGAGAGAGCAGGAGAGACAGACAAATGTTTCAGCTGCCCTGTGGTTCCCGAATGGCTCAAAGACCAGGGCTGGACCAGGCCCAAGTCAGGAACTTCATCAGGGTCTGCCTTGAGGGTGGTAGGGGCCCAAGCACTGGGGCCATCTTCCAGCTGCTTTGGAAAGATTTTTGTTGTTTAAATTCGTCTCACCTGAGGATGTTTTTCATTGATGCATTAAGATACTCCATTAATTTGGATTTCCTGAGTTGCAATGATTCATTTGTATGGATCCCTAAGGAGAGTGTTAGCAGTGAGGATGATGGTTTCATGCCAAAGTAACTCTTTGAGATTTTCTTTTCCAAATTCAAGTCAACTTATCCTAACTTCTCTATTTCCTATTACGCTCTCATCTAATCATACATGAAGTATGGGTAGTCTGCCACTATTTCAACTGTTTCCTGTTTCAAGTTGGTTTAAGGTCTCCTAATGTATCATCATCTAACTGCGAGTCTCATCTTTTCTTCAAGCCAGGACACCTCCGACTATTTGAGAACACATGTGTGATGGTGTAATTTCTGCTTTTCTGAAAGAACTCAGAGGAGACCTGATAGAAGAGCTTGGGGAACACCTCCATCAGGACACAGTCCCTGCAGGTAAGCACAAGAACCAGGGCAGGGAGCAGCCCAGCCCAGGCCCGATTACAGTACCCACCAGTATACCTGTGGCTCACATATGGGGGCAGGCCAGGCTGGCCCCGTTCTTGGCAGCCACGGGCAGATCTGAGAACCAGGACAGGGTGCAGGACAGGCCTAGTTGGGCTGTAACAGCAGCCAGTTCACATTTAGGGTTGTGACTGAGGGCTGGCTAGGCTAGGCTAGGCTGCAGTTCCCACCAGCATGAGCTGGAATTAGGCACAAAACATGCCAGGCGAGGCTGCAGCATCAGCTGACACATGCCAAGATGAGGCAGGTCATGCGATACCGGGCTGCAGCACCCGCCAGTACATGTGAGACCAGGGAGAGGTGGGTTAGCATGATAGGGTGGCAGCAGGGGTTCGTACTGGTGGGAGTGAGAACTGGGACTGAGGGCAGACCAGGCCAGACCAATACCCATAGGGCTGCATGTGAGCTGGGAAAGGCAGCAAGGCCGGGTGACTATAAACACTGTGCATGCATGAGTCAAAAGTAGTGCAGGCTGCCCAGACTTTGCCACTGCGTCAGGGCTGGCAAATGCTGGGACTAGGGGCAACTCCTGTCAAGCTAGATTGCAGAACCACCAGGACAGTGCAAGATCTCCCAGTAGGGAAACTGTGGGCTCCTCTCTAATGGGCTGCGACTCCCACAGGTAAGCATGAGAAGCAGGGCTGCGGGTGAGACTGTCTGGCCAAGTAGTGGCATCTACTTGAATGAGTGTGGGCTGGATAACAGTGTTTGTTGGGTTGAACTAGGCTAAAACGCCCATTGATGTATACAAGAGCTGAATGGGATGGTGTCAGACAGGACCAGTCTGCTGCACATACTGAGAAGTACATTGATGGTGATTTTGGGGGGTCACTCTGACTAGGCTACAGTTCCTGCTGGTATGTTTGAGGATCAAATGTGTAGTAGGCTGGGTTGGGCTGGATGAAGCATCCATTCATTTATGTAAGAGATGGGCTTGACACAGAACTGACCCAGCACAGGCTAATGTGTTGTCAGACTAAGCCAGACCCTGTACTTGCAAGCGCACACAGAGTCAGGTCTGGGTTCAGCAGAGACGAAGTCTCTGTGGGATTCACCCAACTGAACCACTGCACTCAGAATTCCAACTGTGTGTTGAATCCTAGGACCAGTGGACTGACTGTGGAGTGCAAGTATCAGAAGTGGGCCTCCACAATAGCTAAGGCAGAGCAGTGGATGGCATACCCAGGTGCACATGGAGGATATGCCAGTGCACTGGGAAGTGCAGTGGACATCTGCTACCACAGCAGAGGAAGGAGGGTAAAGCAAACTGGACAACTAGCCCAGCCAAGTGTTGCCAGCATATCTGGGCGAATGGAAACTCTAAGGTGGCCTGAGTCAGCCAATGGTCCTTGGATGGATTTTCTCATCCTTGAAGCAATAAAACTAACAGCATTTCAGAACTATTAAAGTTACTTGAGCAGAACCTTCAGAGCATGCTTCCCATTGGGACCCTGGTATGATATTGGGTGGCCATTCCCCACCCCAGGTACTGAGGCAGTTGGAAGGCTGAGTGCAGCTTCTCTTCTCATCTCCTCCCCTTGCCCCCAGATACAGGAGGAGAAAAGGAAACTTGCAAACAATGATCTCACCCACTTTCCCCTAACCCTCAATCCTTCCCACCCCCAATCAACTGTGTCACATCATTTGAAAAAAAAAATGCGATTTAGGGAGCTAGTACTTAACATGGTGGCTAACATAGTGACCTCCTTCCAACATCAGAGTGACTGTTTGCTTGCTGGCTTCATCTCTTGAGTCACACTTGCTGCCAGTGCAGACCCTGGGGCAGAGTGATGATACTTGGATTTTCTTTCTTTCTCTCTTCTCTTTCTTTCCTTCTCTTTCTTTCTTTCTTTCTTTCTCTCTGTCTCTTTCTTTCTTTCTTTCGCATTGTTTTCATTTTGTTGTTGGGTATCTTCAGGTTTTTCTTCAGTGTTGTCTTAATTTTCATTGCAAATCTCTTTTCATCCTTAAATTTGTGCCAGGGTGTATATGTATGTATGTATTTTTTGAATGCATTTTTGAAAGAAATTATTTTACTTGGAAATGCAGTTACATAGAGTTCCCATTCCAAATGTTTGCAGTGGGCAGAGCTGAGCCATTGTGAAGCTGGGAGCTAGGAACTCCTTCCACGTCTCCCACATGGGTGCAGGTTCCCAAGGACTTGGGCCATTCTCCACTGCTTTCCTTGTCACTGGGTTGGGAAGTGAAGCAGCCAGGACATGAGCCAGTGCCCATATGGGATGCCAGTGCTGCAGCAGAGGATCAGCCTGCTTCACTGCTCCCGCCCCTGTGTGTATTTCTGTAGCTACTGTGACTGGGATTGTTCTCATCAAGTTCTTTCTCAGCCAAGAAAGAGCCTGTTGGCCTATCAAAATACTACTGGAGTAATTCAAAACAGTTTGACAAGAACTGGTATTAGCTGTTTCTTGGTGGTTTGGGAGAAGTCATTAGTGAAGGCATTTGGTCCTGAGCTATTGCATTACCAGTTATGTGTTCAAGTGTTCTCTGTCTTTGTGACTCAACTTTGGTAAATTACATGTTCCCGTAGATTTATCAGTTTCTTCCAAATTTCCTGATTTGTGGGTATATGTTCATAATAGTTGTGACTCTATTTCTGTAGCAACCATTGTTTTCGCTTTTGTGTCTCATTCAAGTGATTTTTAAAATTACTTGTATTTATTTGAAATGAAGAGTGACAGAGTGGCCAAGATGACGAGATTTTCCATCCCATCTACTTCTTAACTCTCCCAATGGCTGTAAAAGCTGAGTCTGGCCAGACCTAAGACAGGAGCCAGTCTTTTTTAATGTCTTGAGATTTGTTTTTTTTGGCCTATTATATGATAAGTCCTGTTGTTCTATGTGCTGATGAAAAGGATGTGCATTCTACAAGTGTGAGGTGAGATAGTGTTGGGTCTGTTGTAGGGAAGGAGTTAATTAGCACTCGTTAAGCTGAGCAGTAACAGGAAATGGGCTTGTGGCTAAAAGCACCTGGACTAATGGGACTCATTGGCATGCTGTTGTCTGGCTAAAGGATTTGGGGGGAAAGAATATTGAAAGGAAAAAAGGGAGGCTTTGGAGAGACTTCCACCATCACTGGTCTCTTGGTGCTTCATCCTCAGACCCTCTCCCTGTCCAAATTACTGGCTCTGCTGACAGGAGCAGGCTCCACTTGGTCCTGTGTGTATTGAGTTTGTTATTTCTTGGTTGACTTTTTTGTCTTGTTGATTTGTTCATAAATGAAAGTGTAGTTTGAATTAACCTGGTATTATTACAACTTAAGTCTCCTTTTAGATCTACTAAATTTCTGTTTATCAAATTGTGCTCTAGCATTAGGGGTATATGTATTTGCAGTGGTTATATTGTCTGTTAAATTGATTTCATTATCGTTGTGTAGGATCATGGTCTCGTTAACCATTTTTGTCTTAAAGTTTACTTTGTTTATGATAAGCATGGTTAATCCCTGCTCATTTTCAATTTCTATTTACCTGGAGTATCTTTTTTGCTTTTTTTTCAGATTTATTTATTTTTAGGCCAGGGGAAGTGGCGAGGCAGTTAAGTCCTTACCTTGAACATGCCGGGATCCCATATTGGCACTGGTTCTGATCCCAGCAGCCCCACTTCTCATCCAGCTTCCTGCTGGTGGCCTGGGAAAACAGTTGAGTACAGCCCGGAGCATTGGGATCCTGCACCCTCCTAAGAGACCTGGAGAAAGTTCTTGGTTCCTGGCTTTGGATTCGCACAGCACTGGGGGTTGTGGTCACCTGGGGAGTGAATCATTGGATGGAAAATCTTCTCTTTCGCTTCTCTTCTCTGTATATCTGACTTTGCAATGAAAAGAGCAAATTAAAAAAATTTTTTTTCTTAGAAAGTCAGGTTTACAAAGAGAAGAAGGGACAAAGATCTTCCATCTGTTGGCTCATTCCCCAAGTGGCCACAATTGTCTATCTTCAACTGTAGGGAGCTGGATGGGAAGTAGAGCAGCAAGGATATGAAGTGGCATCCATATAGAATCCTGGTGCATTCAAGGCAAGGACTTTAGCCAATAGACTCCCATGCCAGGCTTATTATGGTTTTGCATTCTTTCATTTATACTTTGTATTTTTGCAGACGAATTTTGTTTCTTGTCGGCAGCCTTTTGCATATTATTGTGTCGTTTTATTATTATTTTTAAATTGATTCATGTAATCTGTGTTTCTCAGAATTTAGTCCATTTACATTCAATGTTACAATTACTTGGTAATAAGTTGGTCCTGTTTTATTTCAATTTTTTATTTTCAGATATTTGTTGAACATTCCTAGTAGAATTCAAATATTTACACTGAAAGTAGGATTTTTTTGCTTTGGTGTATACTACTTTCTTAATTATCTTCCACTTTTGGAGAATGCATCTCCCACCTAAGCCTCCAACATCCTTGCCAGTCCTTACTCATCCATTCGACACAGCAGCAATGCATTAGATCTGTGTGTTCTTTTCCTTTTAATTTTATTTTGCTGTTGTTTACATAGTTGAGCAGGATGTATCCCCCTGTGGACTGCTGATTGTGGTGTGGACAAAGGAACAGGGGAAAGTGGATGAGACCATATTTTCCAAGTGTTTGTTTGTTACTTTCCTTTTTTCTTTCTTTCTTTCATTGTCTCTGTCTCTCTTTCTCTCATTGTCTCTCTTTCACACTTTCTTTCTTTCTTTCTTTTCTTGTTTTGTTTTCTCCCTGTTCCTGGGTCAAATGGGAAGGAAGGGAGGAGGGCCACTTCCAGCATCCCAACTGCATGAGCACCCTGGGGATGCAGACGGCTGCTTGATGTCATCCCAGGGTCCCTGATGTGGAGCGTGTTCCAAGGGTATTGCTCGTGATTTTGACACTTCTGAGATGTTGTTGACTTCATTGCTCCAAGGTTGAGGAAATCCTTCCAAGGTCCACTGGCTGACATAGTTCACCTTAGAGTCTCAATTTGCCCAGATACTTGCTGTCAAAGTATACTTGGCCAGGAGAGTTGTCCAATTTATTCTGTCTTCCATCCTCTGCCATGGTACCAGACGTCCTATGAGGATTTCAGTTAGCTGTCATGTCTATCATGTGCTTCTAGGCATATCATCCACTGCACTGCCATTAGCAAATGTGGGGGCCCAGTTCTAACACATGCATTCCACGGTCAGACCACAGATGCTGTGGTTTTCCCTGTGCTTGGTGTTTTGTGTCCAGTGGTCCAGTCTGGGAGTGTGGGGAGGAAGTCCCCAAAGAAACCTTATCTGTTTTTACTCCAGACGCGAGTCTTGTGTGTCAGCCAGTACGGAGTCTGGCTCAGTTGCTCACCCACCTCAGCACCGCCCCCGCCCCCGGTGGTTGCAGTTTCTGAGTCAGTTCTGTCTGCAGCCCATCTCTTACACAAATCAGTGGATACTGTGGCCCAGCCCATCCCTGTGCACCACACAATGATTGCCCTTCCTGGTAAGCCTTTGAGAAATAGCTGAGCTGTGGAGTTAACCCTTGGGAGACCGGGGCCTACAGCCCTCATGTAAATCAATGGGAACTGTAGCCTAGTCAGAGCAATCCCTAATAATCCTCACCAGGCCCATCCCCAAACCTAGTTCCTGTGCTTGCCAGCATGTGCAGCAGACTGTCTAGTCTATCCCGCATCCCATTTGACTTTTGTACACATGAGTGCGAGCTGCAGCCTAGTTCACTTGACTGGTACCATATCCCACCCATACTTATGCTAATGGGTGCAACCACCTGTCCAGCAAGGCCTGCCTCAGCCCTGGTTCTTATGTTCACTAGTGGGAGCTGTACCCCAATAGAGGGGTATCCAAGTGTCCCAACTAGGCTTGCTTCCAGTCCCAGATCTTATACTTTCCAGGTGGTTCTGTAGTGTAGTCTCACAGGATTTGCTCCCATTCCCAGCATGGCAACTGGTGCTGCAGCAAAGCCTGAGCAGCCTGCACTTACTCTGGCTCATGCATGCCCCAATGGATATAGCCAGTTGACCCAGTCTGACTCCTGCTAACCCAGCTCAATGCAGGCCAACAAGTGTTGTAGCCCTGCCAAGTCTGGTCAGCCCCATGTCCTAGGTCTCCTGCTCAGCAGTGGGTACACTGGCCTAACAGGGGAGCCCCTTCAGTACCCCTCCTGGGATTTTCCTCCACTACCCGAGGTCTTACATGTGGTGGTGGGTGCTGTGGCTAAGCCTGGATTGGCCTGCCATGTAGGCTGGCTTGACCTGGTCAGCTCCCAGTTCTGGCACTATAGGGTACTGGCTTGTGTTGCAACCCAACTCAGCCTGTCCTGTACCCCATCCTGGTTCTTACATCTCCTAGTTGTTTCTATGAACTGGCCCAGACTGACCTGCCCCCAGACCTGACCCACATTGGGAGAGCTGCCCAAAGCAAAGCTGCCAGCCTCTTGCAAATCTAGGGATCTCTATAGCAAAGACGACCCCATGACAGTGGCCCCTAGGTGCTGTGGCTCCAGCACCATCCTTACCAATCACCCACCCTCATCCTGCACCTTCTCCTCAGTTCATGCTGCCACGTCATCACTGCTCCATTGGAACCACTCACAGCTCGGGTTCACTAAGCAACTCTTGAAAACCAGAGTTCTAAACAGAGAGAGAGGGCACTCTTTCTTCATTGGTTGGTCCCTCAGGTGTCCCCAAGAGCCAAGTGTGCTCTGTGCTAGCCTGAAGCCAAGAGCTTTCTCTGGGTCTCCCCCCCGCCATAGGTGCCAGAGCCTAAGCACTTGGGCCATCCTCTGTTGGTTCTCCTGGAGCCATTAGCAGGCAGCTAAAACATAGGTGGGCAGCTAGTACATTTACCGCCTTCCTTATGGGATCCCACAGCACAGGAGGTAATTTTACCCACTATGCCATGACACTGGCAGCAAAAGCAACATTTCTAATGAGGGACTTGAACATTGTAGATTGTTGTATCTGCAGGAGTTTCTGGCACTGTGAGGCTGGGCCAAATGGCTTAAACACAGCTTCGAGGAGGATGGAGGATACAGCCAGGGGTCAGGGCCAGCTGTGGATTTTGTTCTGTCCACAGAGTAAATTTTGGTCAGAGCCAACATTTGCTGTTGAGTAGGGTGGTTATTATAGATCCAGAGTTAACGGCTGGCTTGACCTGCCCTCTGTGGTTGCTGATGGGGTGTTGCTGGCCTTGTTCTCCAGTTTCCTGTGAGGTAACCTTGGTCCCCAGGGAGGAGGTGCTGGGAGACATGTAGGAGGCAGGGAGCCTCATCTGAGCTATGCAGAACAGACTTACCACTGTTCAGAATGATGGTAGACACTGACAGTGTCCATGGCTTGCTATAGCCCTCACTGCTGCCTGGTGCTGCCCTTCCTTATCCCACGGGGAGGAC